>NC_080543.1:129200558-129285558 GCF_028640845.1 Ahaetulla prasina
CCATCATGAATATTTTCTGTCACTACTTATGCCTTCGTCAGCATTTAAAGAAGCCTTATCTTTCTTTCTTCTCCTTGGAAGTGCTATAGTTGATTTTAAATACCATAAATCAATAGAAGATTGAAACATTTACTGCTTTATGAAATGATAGTGGAATTATATTTAATTACCGAGTAGGGCTAACTACTCTCAGTAAATGCTTCAGTGCAGCAGGAACATTTTCGTTTCCACAAATCTTTCAACAGGAAGCAATATAATTCACTCACCCAATTCTGTCTTAATTGTGATAACATTTGTTTTGAGTGCAAAACAAATCAATTGTCTTATTTTCTTTCTTTTCTTGTTATCATCCTTTGTAGAGCTCTCCCTGCTGTAAAATGGCTTTCCTCTATCTAATAACATAGGATTATTTTCTTTCAAAATATTATATATAACAAATGATTTCCCACTCAAACTCTTTAAAACATTCTTAAAATCATGGGCTGGGGGAAAAAAAAGTTGTGTTAAATTGGATGAACAGAGTTTAGGGTGGGGGTTGGGGGACTTGGAGGGGAAAAAAAGACAATTTCTAAGTTTTTTAGTTCCATCTAGTGGAAAAAGGGTGTATATGGTTTATAATAAAATTGGAACATGTTCTAAAGAAGTTTGCCAAAATTCAGCTAAAGCATAAAAAAAGGAAATATCTAAGAATAACAGTTAGGAGGAAAAGAACATCTTTGTCCAATTGCAGATGAGAGAAGGAATGATAATAATTAATAGAATAGAATAGAATAGAATTTTATTGGCCAAGTGTGATTGGACAAACAAGGAATTTGTCTTGGTGCATATGCTCTCAGTGTACCTAAAAGAAAAGATACGTTCATCAAGGTACAACATTTACAACACAATTGATGGTCAATATATCAATATAAATCATAAGAATTGCCAGCAACAAGTTATAGTCATGCAGTCATAAGTGGAAAGAGATTGGTGATGGGAACTATGAAACGATTAATAGTAGTGCAGATTCAGTAAATAGTCTGACAGTGTTGAGGGAATTATTTGTTTAGCAGAGTGATGGCCTTCGGGAAAAAACGGTTCTTGTGTCTAGTTGTTCTGGTGCGCAGTGCTCTATAGCGTCATTTTGAGGGTAGGAGTTGAAACAGTTTATGTCCAGGATGCGAGGGATCTGCAAATATTTTCACGGCCCTCTTCTTGATTCATGCAGTATACAGGTCCTCAATGGAAGGCAGGTTGGTAGCAATTATTTTTTCTGCAGTTCTAATTATCCTCTGAAGTCTGTGTTTTTCTTGTTGGGTTGCAGAACCGAACCAGACAGTTATAGAGGTGCAAATGACAGACTCAATAATTCCTCTGTAGAATTGGATCAGCAGCTCCTTGGGCAGTTTGAGCTTACTGAGTTGGCGCAGAAAGAACATTCTTTGTTGTCCTTTTTTAATGATGTTTTTGATGTTAGCTGTCCATTTGAGATCTTGCGATTTGATAGAACCCAGAAATTTGAAGGTTTCTACTGTTGATACTGTGTTGTCAAGTATTGTGAGAAGTGGAAGTATGGAAGGGTTTCTCCTAAAGTCTACCACCATTTCTACGGTTTTGAGTGTGTTCAGTTCCAGATTGTTTTGGTTGCACCACAAGGCTAGTCGTTCGACCTCTTGTCTATATGCGGATTCGTCATTGTCTCGAATGAGACCAATCACTGTTGTGTCATCTGCGAACTTCAGTAGCTTAACAGATGGATCATTGGAGATGCAGTCATTGGTATACAGAGAGAAGAGAAATGGGGAGAGCACACAGCCTTGGGGGGCCCCTGTGCTAATTGTGCTAATTAAAGACAATAGGTCATAATAATAGAATCTTGTGCCCAAGGAAAATAGAACACAATTGGTGTTTTGAGTGTTCACTAATCCATCAAACCATCCAAGACAATTAGATACCTGAAGATGCTAATCCAGAGCAAGGGATGCACAATGATAAAAATCAAGTGCTCCAAAATTTGCCACATGAAAGTGTCCAATGTGCCTTAACCCCAAGAATGAATATTAAACTTAGCAATCTATATCAATGAAAATAGAGCTGGCTATTTATCTATCTACCTATCTATCTATCTATCTATCTATCTATCTATCTATCTATCTATCTATCTATCTATCTATTTATTTATTTTATCAAGCGTGTATTTTATGATGGATACAAGTGTAAACCTAATTATAAATACATGTAAAGGATGCGAATAAAAGAAAAGATTAGGACAGAGATGGTAGGCACGCTGGTGCGCTTATGCACCATTCTGTTATTCTGTTTAGAATAGAACAGAACACAACAGAACAGAACACAACAGAACAGAATTTTTTATTAGCCAAGTATGATTGACCACATAAGGAATTTGTCTTGGTGCATATGCTCTCAGTGTACATATAAGGAAAGATACGTTCATCAACAATTCTAAGGTACAACACTTAATGATAGTCATAGGGTACAAATAAGCAATCAGGAAACATTCTTTCATTTTCTTTCAGAGATTTTTAAGGCTCTGCTGAAATCATGCACCCCCTATGATCACATATAAAGCTCATTTATTAAAACACGCTCACCACCAAGCAATGGAAATAGGGTTTTAGAAAACTGGTTATATCTACCATACTGGCCCAAATCATAAACGTTATGCATTTCATCATCGTCCTTTAAGCAGCCTATAATCCCTTGTGGGGGTGGAGTCTTGGAAACTGAATGGAGCTAGCAAAGTGTGTTTAATGGCCGGATGCCCTTCCTGTAGCCAGTGCGGAGTTTTATTCAGCAGGTATTGTTGTGACCCTGATTCCTGGACCCGGATTCCTGGACTCGAATGATTCAGAAAGTGAGGGAGAAGACCTGGCAAGCCCTGCTTCTCTTGGGCCCTCTCCCTCCCTGGCACCCACTCAAAGGGAGGAGGAGGGGCCGGCAAGGCCTGATTCTCTCGAGCCTTCTTCTGATTTGGCAACGCCCCAAGAACAGTTTTGGAGTGATGCAAGACTGCGCAGACGTGACCGGCGCGCGCAGCAGAAGCAGCGTTGGGATAATGCCAAGGAATGATGGTCATGCAGTGACATCTGCAGAGACTATAAATAGGAGGCGGGACTTCCTGGTTTTTTGTCTTGGACAAAGCAATGAATTTGCGCAGGCAAACTGTATCAATGGAGGGAAGAATATATTCGTGAGTAATTCTGGCCTTATCTATAATTTCCTCGTTATCTCCAGAAACTTGGCAGGCCCGTGGGTAGACGTGGCCAGGACATTTATCTATGTAAATAAAGTAGAAGAGGAGGCCTTTGACTGACTCTTTGTTGGGAGTATTGGGGGAGGGAAACAGAACAGATATATTCTCATTGGGCCCAGAGAGAGAAATATCTCTCATAAACATTATGCATTTGCCAGTGGTATAGCTCAAAGCTTTAAGATGTCCAAAGAAGGACGTATCATTTTTAATCTGCGAAATGAATATGTACCTCTTCTTCCTTTTTTTTTTTTGTTTAATAATTTCTGCTACTTGGTTTCTCGCAACGATCAGTTCAATCTCCAGTTATGAATTATTATTGCTTCTTTCCTGAAAGCAAAGTTGAGGAGAGTGAAACAAACAGTTCCCTGTGGAAACAGCAATTGTATTTCATTCTTTGCTCTCCTACCAATCTTCTCTTAGGTGTCAAGCAAAATATACTCGGTGGATTCAACACTCTGTGGCTTTTCCATTGACATTAACCACTGTGAAATATAGAATGCTGCAATTCAAGAATGAGACTAAGCTTTCCTATATATGACCCAGATAAGGGAGTTGAATGGAACATTCAAGTGCTGTTTAAGTGCTCGGCTGTGCCCTCAACATCATTTCTCCAGTCCTGAAAGAAAAGTAGATAATTTTACTGAAATATGTGTGGTGGAAGTTAGTAGAGGGAGATGTTGAAAATAAGGAAGCTTCCCTCTAAAAGTGTAGTTCAGTTTTGTCACATTCACGTTGGCTTTTCAAAACTAATTGCCAGTGGCCTCTAAACGTAAGCTTGTTAATTTATTTCCTATCTTGTAGGGCTGTATCTTCCACGCCAGCTGTCGGGAATAGATTCAAATTTTCACATTACTTCCTAAGTTTCCTTTTTCAGTTCTTTCCCATTGTTAGAAAGCGCTTCGTGATTAGCAAGCTACAACCTATTTCTTCAGTTTGCCTACTGGCAGGCAAATGGAAATAAAAGGCTCTTAAGATGTAAAAAGAAACAAAAAAGCTGTTTTAATTTCATTTGCATCTTAATTTATTAATTGACCTACTTTCAATTACTTCTTTCTCTCTTTACAGAATTCCTTGGCTCCTATCCACTACTTTGGTTGAAACTGATTTCCAGCTTGGATTCAACATTTCAAGAGCTTTACAGTCTTCAACATTAGGTGTACAGTTGATTGCTTTCCAATAATTTGCTCAGAAGATAAAGTTTATGTACCTGTAATATCCCAGTTCTGATCATCTGCCTACACCAAGGCAGCTGATTATTGTTGGACTACTGCAATTTTTTTAGCTGTAGCAGTCTTCTGGTATACCTGTATGTAGGTGTCCTGGAAAAAAACCTTAAATATTAACCAGAATAAATAGATGTCTTGATTGTGCATAGGTTCTTCTCCCTTCTTTCTAAGTAACCATGCTAGCTGTCAAGGTTCTGATGGATGCCCTAATTAAATCATGAGTCTCGAGCCAAACTTCAAAAGAAATCCAGTTATTTATTAGGAGCAACCTATCAGCACATACCCAAGTAAAGCCAGCTCTGTCCCATATAGTTTATGGCCCAGTTACGACCCTGTTTCCCCCCCTCCTCCCAGGGTGTGTCATAAATCACATTCTCCAACAGAGCACTTTTGCGGGCTGTAGAGATCATGCCTCTCCAGCTGTTCCAAGTAACCTGGGATTCAGCCTTGAGAAAGGTATGCATGGAATGTGGTTCTGGTTGTAGCTGCCGTGTTGCTCCATCAGTTTTCCCTCTCCTGCCTATGGCAACTCCAGAGCAGGCCAGGGATTCTTTGCGAGTTGACAGTAGAAGTATGGACCTTCTTTTTAACTACTACATAATTTAACTACTACATAATTTAACTACATAAATTTAAATGAATAAAACTACATAATTTAACTACTACATAAAAGATTACATAATCATCTTTTGCTTGACTGATGAGTAATGAAATCTACTATATTCTCTTCAAATAAAGCTTAATTGAGAGTCTGTACAAACAACTCAGCTGATGAAGGCAAGCCTCCAACAGTAGCTACTCTAAACTACTTTAATTTCCCCTCCACATATTTGCATTGACTGGCTGTGATATATCTTTCAGCCTATATCTTTGCTCATTTTTGATTTTTTTTTCTCCTAACACTGAACAGCGGGATCCTCTTCTTTTTCTTTCAACTAGCGATCTCTTAAGTCTTTCTCACTTCCAGACATCCAAGTTACATCTGAGGCTGCTGTTGTTGCTTCCAGCAATTTAATTATATTTTTTTTAATTCCAGAATTGATTTCAATATACAGCGTTCTTCACTTAAGTTAAATAAATAAGGATGATAGCATACCATTTTCCCAGTCTTGAACCATGGAGTGGCTTTATGTTTTTCCCAATTATTTTATACTCATTTTTTTTTACACAATGTGAACAAACAACTGAGAACAGAGAAAACAAATATCCCCTACCTTCTCCAAACACTAAATAGTTCATTTGCTAGCATGGAAATAAAATTCAATTTTGAAATATTATTTTTCTCAACAACTAAGTATCTGCTTTCCCCCTGATGTGAAAGAAAGAAAGAAAGAAAGAAAGAAAGAAAGAAAGAAAGAAAGAAAGAAAGAAAGGTAAATAAGTGTGGAAAGAAATATCCATCTGGTTCAGTTCCAAACTGGGAGAAAGATACTGGAAACATGGCGGCAGGATTGGATAAATGGTTTATTGATGAAGTGGAACTACGTGTGGATTCTGGGCAGCTGAACAAAATAGAGTTGAGAGTGGGTGGGTTTTTATACCTTCTTTTGGGAAAGAAAGAAAGAAAGAAAGAAAGAAAGAAAGAAAGAAAGAAAGAGGGAGGGAGGGAGGGAGGGGAAGGGAAGGGAAGGGAAGGGAAGGGAAGGGAGGGAGGGAGGGAGGGAGGGAGGGAGGGAGGAAGGAAGGAAGGAAGGAAGGAAGGAAGGAAGGAAGGAAGGAAGGTGTATTTGTGTGTGTGTGTGTTTGGGTGGGAAGCAAAGCAAAATTAGCCCTGCTTAATATTTGGAAAGAGACCTTCAGTTTCTTCATGACTGTCAGGATGATAGCATACCATTTTCCCAGTCTTGAACCATGGAGTGGCTTTATGTTTTTCCCAATTATTTTATACTCAATTTTTTTGTTACAATGTGCATCTGAAGTGGTCCAGTGTACCCATCCTTTTGAGGATTATTCTTCTTGTGCTATGTACTGTCAAAAGATTTAGTATCAAGCAAAACCGATGTCTTTTTTTTTTTTTTGAATCTACCTCAACTTTTCCATCAGACACCAAACATTAATAAGATGATCCTGGGTGCCCTTGTCTCTTCGGAATCCAGCTTGTGCATCTGGCAGTTTTTGTTCCAAGTATTACAGGAGTCTTGGTTATGAAGTCTTAAAATGTGAGATAAGTACAATAATTGAGGAGTTCTTGTTCCACTTTATTTGGCATTGGAAAATTCCCATTGTGTCCAGATCCTGAAGCACACTTGAAGACAACATGAGACAAAATATATCAGGTTTCGGAGGAGATCAGCAAAGACAATCAGTGGGATGAAAAAGAGGATGGAAGGCAGGAAGGAAGTGCAAATGGGAAGGATAAGTAGGATACAGTTGTATGCTTCAACTATCAGAAAGTACATCGCACAACAGAAAGCTGTGTTGGTGTGTTGGTCATCATTCTTGGAGTAACATGGCAAAGCATGGAAGTTACACCAATTCTGGTTCTGAACAATGTGTTTAGGAAGAGAAAAGTCTCAATAAGAACAATAGCTCAACATAGAAAATTTATTTTTGCACAGTATTTCTCTGAGTTACACCTGTGCATTGGTAATAGAAGGAGATGGCAAGAGAGTTAATATGTGTGTGTGTGTGTGTGTGTGTGTGTGTGTGTTTTCTGAGGTTTTCGCGGGTGTTTGTATGTAGGTCTTTGGTTATTTGGGTTTTCTCCTGCATAAAATTGGAAGTGTCTTGGAGATGTTTCGACAAAGTCTCATTCGTCATCTTCAGGCTGGTGTTTACAGCTTCGTGCTCCTAGCACGAAGCTGTAAACACCAGCCTGAAGATGACGAATGAGACTTCGTCCAAACGTCGCCAAGACACTTCCAATTTTATGTGGGAGAAAACCCAAATAACCAAAGACCTATATATGTGTGCGTGTGTGTGTGTGTTTATGTGTGCACGCGCGGGCGCGCGTGCCATTCATCTCACTAAAAAGCAATTCTGGGTGGCTTCCAAACATCAAATTATTACACAAACTAAAATTAAATAAGTTAAAAAAAATAGAATATTATGATATGACTATACCATCAACAATTGTTGTTGTTAGTTGCGAATTCGTGTCCGACCCATCATGATCCCATGAACAACTTTCCTCCAGGCCTTCCTGTCCTCTACTATCCCCCGGAGACCATTTAAGCTCACACCTACTGCTTCAGTGACTCCATCCAGCCACCTCGTTCACTGTCATCCCCTTCTTCTTTTGCCCTCAATCTTTCCCAGCATTAGGCTCTTCTCCAGTGAGTCCTTCCTTCTCATTAAGTGGCCAAAGTATTTGAGTTTCATCTTCAGGATCTGGCCTTCTAAAGAGCAGTCAGGGTTGATCTCCTCTAGGACTGACCGGTTTGATTGCCTTGCAACCATCAACAATAGAATAGAATAGAATAGAATTTTATTGGCCAAGTGTGATTGGACACACAAGGAATTTGTCTTGGTGCATATGCTCTCAGTGTACATAGGAGCCTCTTATTCATTTGATTTCATCATTGTCTTCCTGTTCTTCCATCTGACTTAAAGGGAAATTGGGAAACATAATAATCTGAAGTCCAAAGAGCATGAAACTACACTTAGACAGCAACACCTTAAAAAAAAACATTAAGTCATGAATCATTATGAGAAACCACTCACTGATAGCTTAAAAAAATAATAGAATAGAATAGAATAGAATAGAATAGAATAGAATAGAATAGAATAGAATAGAATAGAATAGAAACACACCAGAAATTTGTCTTTGGTGCATATGATTTCAGTGTGCATAAAAGAAAAGATACATTCATAAAAGAATAATAAGGTACAATATTTAATGATAGTCATAGGGAAACAGTCAATATAAATCTTAAGGATAGCAGCAACAAGGTTACAGTCATACAGTCATAAGTGGAAGGAGATGGGTAATGGGAATGATGAAAAGATTATTAGTAATGCAGACTTAGTAACTAGTTTGACAATGTTGAGGGAATTATTTGTTTAGCAGAGTGATGGCTTTCAGGAAAAACTGTTCTTGTGTCTAGTTGTTCTGGGGTGCAGTGCTCTATAATGTCGTTTTGACGGTAGGAGTTGAAACAGTTTATGTCCAGGATGCAAGGGGTCTGTAAATATTTTCACAGCCCTCTTTTTGACTTGTGCAGTATACAGGTCCTCAATGGAAGGCAGTTTGGTAGCCATTGTTTTTTCGGCAGTTCTAATTATCCTCTGAAGTCTGTGTCTGTCTTGTTGGGTTGCAGAACCAAACCAGACAGTTATGGAGGTGCAGATGACAGACTCCAAAAAAAAAATGTTTAAGAAAAGTTCAGAAGACAAAGTTAACTTTCACATGTAATTCATTTGAACAAAAAATAATTTCCCAATCAGACAGGTTGAAAATTACATGCATATTGGAAGGATGCAAAGAATTTAAAATTATTTCTCTTTTCACTTCATCGGGCATGTTGAAATTTACCCACTCTGGTAAAGCACTTTTTGGTACACCATAGTGTTGATGGCATGAGCAAATAATGTAAGGGTCTTTGGTTTCTGAAGGTTGTTTCTCACTGCAGGGAGCTCTCCATTCCATTACAGGACCTTCCCAGGCTTAACGTTTTATGACTGTGACATGACTGTTTAATACAATTAGATGGAAATTTTAATTCCCGCGGTACTTGGCAGGGTCCCATTTAATAACTTTTGTCCTCTATTCATTTTGAATTGCCAGTTGCCCAGATTGGTTCTGCTGAACCCTAACGCCAAAAAAACCCCCACAAAGAATGCACAGAAACTTGTCCATCGATCTGCATTGGGGTTATGTTCTATTCCATTTATTGAAATAATGAATGCCTTTAAATATTTCCTGGGAAGTGATGCATGCTTACATTAATCAAATTCATCCAAGAGAAGAAGGCTGGCTAGAAAGAAGTCACGACAATTCTGCTCAGTTCCCAAACTGGTTCGAGAGTGATCAAACTTTAATACAGAGAGCTAATCATAATAGACACCTTTTCTTCAGCATAATCCTACAGTTAAAGGCCAATGTGAATGTGGCATGTGATTTTCTTTTAATTCATCCATATGCATCCCCCCCCCAAAAAAAAAATAGGGAAAAAAAGGAAAAAAATTCCCTGAAAATCTCTAATACAAATATGTTATATACATGTGATACATGACATGTGACATGGTCTAATTCTTTTTAAAAAAATATTTTTTGTTAAACAGTTTGTTTTTAAAAACAACACAAAAAACAATCACAGATGTATAAAAACAAGACATGTCAAGACATAACGTATTAAACATTACATAACATTAATAGTAATTTTACAGCATTTCGTATCAACTTATGTATTTCACTTTTGTAGTTCTCTATTCTATCATTTCTATTTACTACTCAATAATAGAATAATCACGTTACTCCAACATACATACATACATACATACATACATACATACATACATACATATATGTAGGTCTTTGGTTATTCGGGTTTTCTCCCGCGTAAAATTGGAAGTGTCTTGGCGACGTTTCGACGAAGTCTCATTCATCATCTTCAGGCTTCAGCTTCATGCTTCTGGGAGCAATGTGTGATTGCAGCTGTTTCTTCCTTTTTAACTGCTAGTGGGGGTTTGAACTGATTGGGTGGGAGCTTGGCTGTGCTCTGATTGGATGGGGTTTTTTTGTGCTCTGATTGGCTGGGGAGGTGTCCTGCTTGGGTGGGGGCTTGGTTGTGCTCAGATTAGTCTGAGTTGCAGGGGGATTTGAGCTGGTGAGCTGCATTGCTGTTGTTTGGCTTCGTGTTCGTGGTCGTGCTACATCTTCATAGTGGGTGTCAGTCTGCTGCATGTATTGATTGGAGGGGTTTGAAATGGCTAATGTTGCAGCTGCGGTCTGGCTTCTGGTCCTTGGTCGTGCGTCATGATCAGTGTGGGTTTGAGTCTGCTTTCTGGGTGGATGTGTGCTGGTGACATCCTGTGTGGACCTCGTGAGTGTGAGTCTGGTGTCATTCCTCGTGTTAGGGACTCGTTTGTCAATAAGGGCGGGTTTCCAAATGGCTGGTAGGCAGGAGGTATCATCTCGTTTGTTCATGCTGTGTGGGCGTTTTTCTATCTCGATGGCTTCTCTTATTATTCTGTTGTTAAAGTGTTCAGTTTTGGCGATAGTTCTGGTCTTTTTAAAGTCAATATCGTGTCCTGTGGCTTTAAGGTGTTGGACCAGGGAAGAAGTTGGTTCCTCTTTTTTGACTTAGTTCTTGTGTTCTTCAATGTGTGCACTTATTCTTCTGTTGGTTTGTCCAATGTAGTGGGGCAGGCGGTGCATGGGATTTGTGCCGTTTTCTTGTTCTCTGTCTTGGATTTTAGTGGGGGGTTCTTTTTGGATTAGTTTGGTAATCTTATTTCTCTGGAATCCAAGACAGAGAACAAGAAAACGGCACAGCCCTCCTCCCATGTATAAAAGGCACCACAGACAGAATTAGCAAGATCCTCCACAAACACAACATCAAGACAGCATTCTGCACAAACCAAAAAATATCCACCATCCTAAGAAACCCCAAAGACAAAATTGAGTTAGAAAATCAAGGAGTATATGAAATCCCATGCACCGCCTGCCCCACCACATAGAACCTGCAGTAATTGCAAGCAGCTGCTATTAATAACAGACTGCATTAATCTGTTGAGCCACCAGAGGCCACTACGGCAGCCGATAGCAAACAAGCAAGCATCATAGAGGCTGAAAGAGGTTGTCATTGAACGATAGAAGCCATGTAACCCTGGCCTTCACCAGAGAAGCAGTTTTTGAGTAGCTCTCTATGGTTACTCTGACAATGACTGAGTTTTAATTTTGAACCCTTGGGGGGAAGCTGAAGACCTGTAGAGTTGTCCCGACTTTATATCTATTGAGACAGAAAGTTCAACAGGAATCATTTGCCCCACACCTCTGGTCAGTTTTTCTGCTCCTTCCTTGAAGGACGGTTGAAAGGAAGGTTGAAAGAGAGTCCGGGGGCTGCAGACATCAGGGCCCCCAGTGCTTGGTAGCTTCAGTGATCAATACCAAATCAGAAAGAGAACATCATTCTTTCTCTAAAAGTAGAACAACAGTGGCCTTCTAAAGAAATGTTATCAGATGCATTTATTTGGCCCCTGATTTCATTGCAAGTGAACAGCTGGCGTAATAGATAACCTTTCCCACACTCTGCATAGATGCCACTGTATTGTCGACAAACATTGAGGACTTCCAGCCTATCATCTTTTGATTCTGAGGTTGAGAAATTGGAAACAGTAGGCTACCACTTTGGGGGCTACAGAAATCCAGACGACAATTAGATGTTCAAAAAGATATATATATATATAAACACTCCATCTGTTTCTTATCAACCTTTTTACAGCCCAGATTTGAAAAGGAGATGAGAAAAAGCAATGCTTATCCTTATTCTTACAGGCACGTTTTGCTTCTATTTGAGTTGCCCTTGGTGATGGTCATATCTTCATGGCTCACCTTCATTCAGCAATGGACCTGCTGTTCAAAGAAACAAATTAAAGGTCTTAAGCAGAAATCTGATATCCAGTGTCATGCTTTGAAGTTCAGAGCGGTCAATAAAGTGACACACATTGGCATGGCTATTTCCCCATTTAGTGCCATCTAGCCTATTGTAGAATTATCCAGCTGCATTGTACCAAAATAACAATAATGAGGACAGACTTTGGGTCACTTCAGTGATGATGGTATATAAAGAAATTCCAACAAACAATTGAGAACAGAGAAAACAAATATCCCCTACCTTCTCCAAGCACTAAATAGTTCATTTGCTAGCATGGAAATAAAATTCAGTTTTGAAATATTATTTTTCTCAACAACTAAGTATCTGCTTTCCCCCGATGTGAAAGAAAGAAAGAAAGAAAGAAAGAAAGAAAGAAAGAAAGAAAGAAAGAAAGAAAGAAAGAAAGAAAGAAAGAAAAAAAGAAAATAAGTGTGGAAAGAAATATTCATCTGGTTCAGTTCCAAACTGGGAGAAAGACACTGGAAACATGGCGGCAGGATTGGATAAATGGTTTATTGATGAAGCAGAACTACGTGTGGATTCTGGGCAGCTGAACAAAATGGAGTTGAGAGTGGGTGGGTTTTTATACCTTCTTTTGGGAAGGAAGGAAGGAAAGAAAGAAAGAAAGAAAGAAAGAAAGAAAGAAAGAAAGAAAGAAAGAAAGAGGGAGGGGGGGAGGGAGGGAGAGAGGGAGAGAGGGAAGGGAAGGGAAAGGAAGTGAAAGAAAGGGAAGGGAAGGGAAGGGAAGGGAAGGGAAGGGAAGGAAGGAAGGAAGGAAGGAAGGAAGGAAGGAAGGAAGGAAGGAAGGAAGGAAGGTGTATTTGTGTGTGTGCGTGTTTGGGTGGGAAGCAAAGCAAAATTAGCCCTGCTTAATATTTGGAAAGAGACCTTCAGTTTCTTCATGACTGTCAGGAGGTATAAAAAAATAATCATGAAACAAGGGTGTTACAAACTCCTTCTGCATGTTTTTCAACAAACATAAATGGGTATATCCAGGAAGTGGCCAAGAATCAAGCTAGTCTTGGGGAAAAAAATGTTGCACAATTTTAGTTTTGGGGAAATATATATTAACTGTGAATTAGGGGAACACACATTGTATGATATATGTTGCAATGATAAACAATCATAAAATTTTCATTTTTAATTTGTGTGTGTGTGTTAGTAATAGCAATATATTTAGACTTATATACAGCTTCACAGTGCTTTACAGCTATCTCTAAGTGATTTATAGCATCTGCTTATTACCCCCAACAATATGGGTCCTCATTTTACTGACCTTGGAAGGATGGAAGGCTGAATCAATCTTGAGCTGGTCAGGATCAAACTCTTGACTGTGGGCGGATTTTTAAACCCAAAGAAAAGGGAGAAATGTGAGTCAAATTCTTCCTTGGGCTGTTGGCAAGAATCTGGGCTGTTGGCAAAGTAAACTAGAGTTTCATATATTCACATATTCCTTGCTAACGGTAAATGTATCTTATAGTCACCAATTCTTCTACACCTCTCTCCAATATTTTTTTTTTTCATTCAAGGCATCATTCCACCATGCAAGCTCCACTTCATCACAGTCTTCATTCTGTTGTGTTGATGGACACAACATTCAGAGCATTTTGCTTGCTCGTATCAATACAATACAACAAACAAAGGAGAAGGGAACTCAGAACCAATTCTGCTGTGTCTTTTCAACTGATCAGGGCCGCCAAACAGTAGCTCTAAGTAAAATGTTAGTGTTTTGTCTGCGCCCCCCAAGCTGGGCCTCCTGCCAGAAAGTGACTTGGAGCCGGGCCTCCTGCCAGAAAGTGACTTGGAAAGTGAGGGGGAAGGGCCGTCAGGACTTACCTTGGGAGCACCGGCTTCCCTGGCTCAGCTCCAGGAGCCAGAGGCAGGCCAGGTGGAAAAGATAATGAGGCCTCTGTCCCCTGACTCTTTCTCCCACCAGGCCACACCTCCAGACCCAGCTGATGGCAATCAGGCTTGGTTGGACCCTAGATTTCGTAGGCAGGAGAGGAGGGAACAACAGAAGCAGGGGTGGGGCAGGCCTAGGAAGTGTTGAGTCATGGAGCCATACTCCACAGGATATAAAGGCAGCAAGAACTGCTGCGCCTCTTCGTAGCAGCAAATCAACTGATTAACTAAGAGCTGAAGTTTGTTCCTGGGTGACTCATCGGTGTCGAGGGAGATAACAGAGACACTTGGCATATGCTTGCTATTTTGCTGCCAGAGCTGATAGTGCTGGCTAATTAAGCCATCACTCGGACGGAGGGGAAGGAGGACAGAACAGTTAGGCATACACATTTAATGAATAAGGCTTACAGAAGGATGAAATCTAAGGTATTTGCACAACTTCTAACCCGGATAAGCAGGCCAAGGCAATATAGCAACAAGACAAGATCATAGGCATATTTAGTTCGGCAGCAATAATAGTGAGCGATTATTAGTTTTAGTGAATGGCAGTGTTACAGTAGCCAGGAAACCACAATCCTATTGCAGAGTACTAATCTGGCTTGTCAAAGTACCAGCCCATATTATAACAAACACCTGCTTCCCAAAGTGCACCATAAGAGAACAAGCTGGCTTCATGCCAGAGGTTGGAGGACTTCTAGTCCAACTCCCTACTCAGGCAGGAGACCCCACATCCGTGATGGCAAACCTATGGCACATAACATAACATAACATAACATAACATAACATAACATAACATAACATAACATAACATAACATAACATAACATAACATAACATAACATAACAACAGAGTTGGAAGGGACCTTGGAGGTCTTCTAGTCCAACCCCCTGCCGAGGCAGGAAACCCTACACCATTTCAGACAAATGGCTATCCAACATTTTTTTAAAAATTTCCAGTGTTGGAGCATTCACAACTTCTGCAGCCAAGTTGTTCCACTTATTAATTGTTCTCACTGTCAGGAAATTTCTCCTTAGTTCTAAGTTGCTTTTTCCTTGATTAGTTTCCACCCATTGCTTCTTGTTCTACCCTCATGTGCTTTGGAAAATAGTTTGACTCCCTCTTCTTTGTGGCAACCCCTGAGATATTGAAACACTGCTATCATGTCTCCCCTAGTCCTTCTTTTTATTAAACTAGACATACCCAGTTCCTGCAACCGTTCTACATATGTTTTAGCCTTCAGTCCCCTAATCATCTTTGTTGCTCTTCTCTGCACTCTTTCTAGAGTCTCAACATCCTTTTTACATCGTGGCGACCAAAACTGAATGCAATATTCCAAGTGTGGCCTTACCAAGGCATTATAAAGTGGTATTAACACTTCACGTGATCTTGATTCTATCCCTCTGTTTATGCAGCCCAGAACTGCATTGCCTTTTTTGGCAGCTGCTGCACACTGCTGGCACATATGCGGGCACATGAGCATTGCCCTAGCTCAGCTCCTCTGCGCATGCATGTGCCAGCCACATGATTTTTGAGCCTCCCAGGCCCACTGGAAGTCAGGAAATGGACTGTTTCTGGCCTCCAGAGGGCTTCCAAGGGGATGGGGAAGGCCGTTTTCATCCTCCCCAGGCTCCAAGAAAGCCCCTGGAGCCTGGGGAGGGTGAAAAATGGGCCCACCGGGCCTACTAGTAATCTTTTTGCCGTTGTGTGCCAAAAGTGTGGGTAGTGTGTGGGGTGGGTCATGTGTGCATGCACGGGGGGGGGGGGCAGGGCATGGAGAACATTGAATTATGGGTGTGGACATGCACACTTGCGACCCGCATGTGTTCCCCCTGCTTTTGGCACGCGATGGCAAAAAAGTTAGCCCTATACCATTTCAGACAAGTGACTGTCCAGTCTTCCCTTAAAAACCTCCAGTGATGAAACACCCAAAACTTCTGAAGGCAAGCCATTCTACTCCTTAGTTGTTCTGTCAGGAAATTCCTTTTTAGTTATAGAACATAAAACATAGTATAACAGGGTTAGAAGGGACCTTGGAAGTCTTCTAGTTCAATCCCTGCCCATGCAGGAGATCCTACACCATTTCAGAAAATGGTTATCCAAACTCTTCTTAAAAACTTCCAGTGTTGGAGCACCTGCAATTTATGGAGGCAAGATGTTTCACTGGTTAATTGTCCTCACTGTTTAGGAAGTTTCTCCTTAATTCCAGGTTGCTTCTCACCTTGATTAACTTCCATCCATTGTTTCTCGTCTTGCCCTCTGGTGCTTTGGAAAATTAATTGACCTCCTCCTCTTTCGGGCAGCTTTCTCACCCTCTCCCTTTGTGGACCTGCCTTGTAAGCAGGTGCCACAACTGGGAAAGTTCAGAACCATCAAGAATCTGACTGCCTGCACAGAGCACAGCTCGTCTTCCACCAAAGTGGTACCTATTTTATCTACTTGCATAAAATTTGCTTTTCAATCTCAAAATGGCCAGAAGCTGAGGTAAGTGATGGGAGCTCACCCCACCATGCAAAGCTAGGGCTTGAACCACTGGAGCTGAGACCATTATCAGCATCGTTAAGTCACTGAATCACCATGTCTTCCAACAATATGCTAATGCACTCACTTATTTTATTATGGATCTTCCAGTCAGATTTGGTTCCTGACAACAGGCCCATATCAATTTTTTTATAACATTTTCAGCAGTGATTTGCCATTGTTTTTCTTTGAGAGCTGAGATGGTGTCGCCCAGCTGTTTAGGGCAGAATTACAATCAGATTTTCCTGCTCTAGTACCTTAATCACTAAGCCAACTAGATTGTTGTGACTCAGGCCCAAGTAGGTAGTAATAAACTTAGTCTGTGGAAAAACAAACTTTATTTGAACAGCTGGAAATTATTTCATTCCCAGCGTCATTCAACTCAAAGTAAAACAAATGCCTCCCAACACAAATTCCTCAGTTATCTCACAAACCTTAGTCCAATTAGGCAAACTGTTGAAGGCCCCTTGCTGGCAAACATCCAGAAGTCACAAAAAAAAAGACGTATATGAAGCAGAAGATGGAGCAGAAGACGCAGCTACAATGTTGTTTTCCGGCAAAGCTGAAACGACGGTGCTGGTCTGTTTTAATCCTTATGGGAGGGGCCAATCATCTCTTGGCCCTACTCCCGAGTTGTCTTCTCTGCTTGAGATGCTCTTGCCTTCTGGCAGCTCTTCTCATGTGTGCAATAGGAACAGACTCCTCCTGTTCCTGTGCCTCACTACCATCAGTCTGTGGAGGCTCTGGAGTCCGCACCTCACTTTCCGATGGCCCTGGCCTCACCTCAGCCTCATCGCTGTCCGACTCCGTTGCCAGCTCCGTAGGCTGCTGACGGACCTCAACACAGATTCTAAAGACCAGGAGTAGTTAAAATCAAGGCATCACATTGTCATCGCATGATGTATTGTAATGTTTTCCCCTTTGCTAAACCGGGGCTGGGAATGGCCAGCATGTGATGCATTCAGCCAGCGGGCCACGAGTTTGACACCACTGCTCAAGACAATATGATATAGATCCTTCCTACTTTTAATTTGTCATGGAAAAGCCACACCAAGGTGATCTGAGTAGCTAATTGAAACTGGAAATTGCTTTCAAAAATTACATTAACTTTTTTAAAAAAAAAAAGAAAGAAAGAAAAGAAAAGAAAATATATGTTTTAAAAAAACAACAAAGCCATTAAAATTCTTTCCAAAGTTGCAAATTATTCAACAAAGTTCTAACTGGTTGAAGAATCAGCCTTTCCTATAGCCTCCCGCTAACAATCTAAAGAGCATTTTATTATTCATGAATTTTACCAGGTTTCAGGATACAGCAGGTCATCCCCTGCTCATTTATTTGCTAAACACCTTACAAAAATATTCCTTTGTTGAAAACTCACCACTATTTACCTCCTAAGAGACAAGCAAGCAGCAAGATGGGGATATTTGGCCCCAGACATTCTGCATACAAGGTAGCATATATATCTTGCTGTCAGTGAAATAAATGAGCCTTTAAATTGGTTGCAGAGCTTTAAGGAGTCAAATTTATATGTCTAGTTATCAAACAGAAAAGTTCAGAATTCCTGCCAATAGGAGACGTAATTGTGACAAATGGTAACATTTTGCTTTAACTTTTCTACTTCTATGCCATTACTTCATTAAAAGCAAATTTTGCTCCCTGAACAATTCACCCCGACTTATAAATTTGTGTGTGTGTGCATGCACACACACACACACACACACACACACACACACACACACACACACACACAGAGTTGTAAACAGCTACAAGGCTGATGGAGTAGAATAGCTTTTCTTTGCACTGAGGTATGTGGCAATGCGTGGCAATGTGTGGCAATGCATGGCAATGCGTGGCAATCTCTTGGCTTCTTTGCATATGCAAATGAAGAATAATAATATTAACCTATTTACAAGGCAGCTGATATTTACAAGCCGGTCATCAGTGATGCTGAAATGATCCCTATGAAGGTTTTCATTTTCTTATATTTATTTATTTATTTATTTATTTATTTATTTATTTATTTATTTATTTATTCATACTTTTATAGCGCCCTATCTCCCTAGGGACTCAGGGCGGTGTACAGCCATATAAAAAACACATAAATATACAAAGTAAAACATTAATCTAAAAAACTTATTAAATAGGCCAAATATTTAAAATAGACATATAAATAATAAAACCCGGTTAAAATTTAGTTTAAAATTTTTTAAAAAAAAAAAAAAAGACGATATGAAGCAGAAGATGGAGCAGAAGACGAGCTACAATGTTGTTTTCCGCAAAGCTGAAACGACGGTGCTGGTCTGTTTTAATCCTTATGGGAGGGGCCAATCATCTCTTGGCCCTACTCCCGAGTTGTCTTCTGCTTGAGATGCTCTTGCCTTCTGGCAGCTCTTCTCATGTGTGCATGCACACACACACAGAGTTGTAAACAGCTACAAGGCTGATGGAGTAGAATAGCTTTTCTTTGCACTGAGGTATGTGGCAATGCATGGCAATGCGTGGCAATCTCTTGGCTTCTTTGCATATGCAAATGAAGAATAATAATATTAACCTATTTACAAGGCAGCTGATATTTACAAGCCGGTCATCAGTGATGCTGAAATGATCCCTATGAAGGTTTTAATTTTCTTATATGCTAAAATGTAATTAAATACAGGGAGACTTCAACTTGGACCAGAATTCCCATCATTGAGCAAGGTGGTTATTATTTCTGGTGAGAAGCCAGCAGAATAACAAAGTTGGAAGGGACCTTGGAGGTTTTCTAATCCAGCCTGCTCAGGCAGGAAACCCTATATTGTTTCAGAAAAAATGGTTGTCCAATGTCTTCTTCTTTTTTAACTTTTATAGTTTTATTAATATGACATAGATAGATGATAGATGATAGATGATAGATAGATGATAGATAGATAGATAGATAGATAGACAGACAGACAGACAGACAGATAGATAGATAGATAGATAGATAGATAGACAGACAGAAGACAGACAGACAGAAGACAGACAGACAGACAGACAGAAGACAGACAGACAGACAGACAGACAGACAGACAGACAGAAACTGATTTGATGTAAGTTGCCCGTGACTTTTCTTTTCTTCCGCATTAACTGCTTATGTCTTCACAATTACTGATAAAAAGTTCCATTTTCTTAATAACATGCATATTGGATTTTCAGACTGTCTCACATTAAGCGTTTTGTGTAATGTAAATGCAGTCGGAAAGCAGTTAACAGAAGTGATAACTATAAAACAGAATGGGACCAAAAAAAAAAGACGATATGAAGCAGAAGATGGAGCAGAAGACGAGCTACAATGTTGTTTTCCGCAAAGCTGAAACGACGGTGCTGGTCTGTTTTAATCCTTATGGGAGGGGCCAATCATCTCTTGGCCCTACTCCCGAGTTGTCTTCTCTGCTTGAGATGCTCTTGCCTTCTGGCAGCTCTTCTCATGTGTGCAATAGGAACAGACTCCTCCTGTTCCTGTGCCTCACTACCATCAGTCTGTGGAGGCTCTGGAGTCCGCACCTCACTTTCCGATGGCCCTGGCCTCACCTCAGCCTCATCGCTGTCCGACTCCGTTGCCAGCTCCGTAGGCTGCTGACGGACCTCAACACAGATTCTAAAGACCAGGAGTAGTTAAAATCAAGGCATCACATTGTCATCGCATGATGTATTGTAATGTTTTCCCTTTGCTAAACCGGGGCTGGGAATGGCCAGCATGTGATGCATTCAGCCAGCGGGCCACGAGTTTGACACCACTGCTCAAGACAATATGATATAGATCCTTCCTACTTTTAATTTGTCATGGAAAAGCCACACCAAGGTGATCTGAGTAGCTAATTGAAACTGGAAATTGCTTTCAAAAATTACATTAACTTTTTTAAAAAAAAAAAGAAAGAAAGAAAAGAAAATATATGTTTTAAAAAAACAACAAAGCCATTAAAATTCTTTCCAAAGTTGCAAATTATTCAACAAAGTTCTAACTGGTTGAAGAATCAGCCTTTCCTATAGCCTCCCGCTAACAATCTAAAGAGCATTTTATTATTCATGAATTTTACCAGGTTTCAGGATACAGCAGGTCATCCCCTGCTCATTTATTTGCTAAACACCTTACAAAAATATTCCTTTGTTGAAAACTCACCACTATTTACCTCCTAAGAGACAAGCAAGCAGCAAGATGGGGATATTTGGCCCCAGACATTCTGCATACAAGGTAGCATATATATCTTGCTGTCAGTGAAATAAATGAGCCTTTAAATTGGTTGCAGAGCTTTAAGGAGTCAAATTTATATGTCTAGTTATCAAACAGAAAAGTTCAGAATTCCTGCCAATAGGAGACGTAATTGTGACAAATGGTAACATTTTGCTTTAACTTTTCTACTTCTATGCCATTACTTCATTAAAAGCAAATTTCGCTCCCTGAACAATTCACCCCGACTTATAGATTTGTGTGTGTGTGCATGCACACAAAAGCACGCGCGCGCACACACACACACACACACACACACACACACACACACACAGAGTTGTAAACAGCTACAAGGCTGATGGAGTAGAATAGCTTTTCTTTGCACTGAGGTATGTGGCAACGCGTGGCAATGCATGGCAATCTCTTGGCTTCTTTGCATATGCAAATGAAGAATAATAATATTTACCTATTTACAAGGCAGCTGATATTTACAAGCCGGTCATCAGTGATGCTGAAATGATCCCTATGAAGGTTTTAATTTTCTTATATGCAAAAAATGTAATTAAATACAGGGAGTCTTCAACTTGGACCAGAATTCCCATCATTGAGCAAGGTGGTTATTATTTCTGGTGAGAAGCCAGCAGAATAACAAAGTTGGAAGGGACCTTGGAGGTTTTCTAATCCAGCCTGCTCAGGCAGGAAACCCTATATTGTTTCAGAAAAAATGGTTGTCCAATGTCTTCTTCTTTTTTAACTCTTATAGTTTTATTAATTTATAATATGACATAGATAGATGATAGATGATAGATGATAGATGATAGATGATAGATGATAGGTGATAGATAGATAGATAGATAGATAGATAGATAGATAGATAGATAGATAGATAGATAGATAGATAGATAGACAGACAGAAGACAGACAGACAGAAGACAGACAGACAGACAGACAGAAGACAGACAGACAGACAGAAGACAGACAGACAGACAGAAACTGATTTGATGTAAGTTGCCCGTAACTTTTCTTTTCTTCCGCATTAACTGCTTATGTCTTCACAATTACTGATAAAAAGTTCCATTTTCTTAATAACATGCATATTGGATTTTCAGACTGTCTCACATTAAGCGTTTTGTGTAATGTAAATGCAGTCGGAAAGCAGTTAACAGAAGTGATAACTATAAAACAGAATGGGACCAAAAAAAAAAAAAAAAAAGCATAAAGCCATTCTCAGCATCCTTCTTGCCTTTGGTCTAATGCTATTGCTTCTTACCAGGACTGTGAATACATGAGAATATGAAAATGCGAAGTAAAATGCTAGGGATAGGACTCCAATGCTGTTCAAATGTGGAGCAAAAGTGAATTATTTCCAAAGAAGATGTGTAAGGCTAAATTACTCTTACTTTTAATGTGGTACTTACAATAGGAGGGTTTTATCAATCTCTCCTCGCAAACCTTCTGAATTTGCTAGATATCTGACTACAATTCCCATGATCCCCATAACTTTGCACCCCTCCCTTCTCGAAAGCAACCCTTTGAGTGTATCTCTACTTGAAAATGCAACTGAAATGGTTTTGACTAGTCTGCATATTATATTCGGATGCTGTCAGAATAGAATTCTATACATCGGACAGTCTTGAGCTTACACAGCAGCGTCCAAAGGAAGCTATCACAACTTTGGTTTGTGTGTGCAATGTGGTAGTGGGTATAAAAAAGGGAAAACCAGAAAGCCTGTTGAAAAGGCACCTTTAAGACAACCATGACCTGGATGACTGAGAATCTCCAAAGACAAAAAAGGGCAAAGTTTGTATCATGATACTACAACATTACTTCATGTAGGCCCATTGTCCAGGGGTGGGTTTTACATATTGTTGCCACTGGTTCAGCACACACACACACACATGCTTACTTTGCTTGCATGTGAGCACCTTCTATGCATACCCTCGGCCTTCCGCATGCTCATTGTACATGCGCGTGCCTTCTGCTCATGCACTTTGCTTGCTCACGTGCCTTCTGCACCCAGCCTCAAAAAGTGGTTAAATAGGACAGCATTATATCTGGGCGGGTGGACGGGCAGTCCCACCTGCAGTTGCCACTACCGGTTCATCCGAACCGGCATGAACCAGATGAATACCAGCTCTGCTATTGTCTCCTTTGAAGATTCCACTACCACTGTTGTGCCTTGACCACCCTCCTCTCCTCAGCTGGGCCCCTCCCATCTCCTGCTATCTGAGCCAGAGACTGATAGTGAAGAAGAATGGCCTGGCATGCCTCCAGCCCCCAGCCCTGGCACCATGCCTGGACAGAATGAGTAAATAAACCTCCCTCCTACAGCATGTGAGCACGAAGCCAGCCATGTGCTAGAATTGCCGGCAGCAGAGCAGGAAGATGAAAAGACACAGTGGACGGATCCCCGCTTCCGGAGAATGGAGAGGCGACGTCAGCAAAAGGAAGGGAGGGGCAGGCCTGGATAAGTGCTGAGTCATGGAGCCACACCCCAGGGCCTATATAAAGGATCTGCTTTCTGGCATTCCTTGAGTCAGGCAAAGTCTCATCTGGTTGCTGAAGTCACACCTTGGATTCCTGCCTGCCCTGAGAACTCTGACAGGAATTTGGCAAAGCTGCAGAGGCTTCATGGCCACGCTTGATACAGACGTCAGAGGAGGAGTGGGACACAACAACCACAGTTAGTCTACATAGGCAGAATGAAGGAGGATCAAACGACAAAACAATGTGGCGCCATTGTAATACAAACTCCGCCCCAATTGTTCCCTCTTTGTGATGTCACGTCAAAGAGGTGGAGCTTGCGTCTTTTCAAAAGACTCCAATTACATTGATGCCTCTGGGTTTCCCCAGAGTAGCAAGTATGGAGTGCCCTCTCCCTCATCCCCAGGGCGACGCCTGTTTTCCACAGCATTATATAGGAAAGATATCACCTATTTTAAATCAACAGCATCATTAGTTAAGACCTTTCGGAATCAGGCAGTCGCAGCTTACTTGAAAATGTCAGACATGGCAATAAAATCATTTTTATTGACAGAAAACTGGCAGGGGAAGGGGGATGCTGCAAACATGAGTGATGAATCAGGCGTTAACACTAGGATGCACTTCATCACATGCAATTAAACACAGATAATCAGATTGATTTTCCCCCACACGTCCATTCCACCCCAAGGAGGTATTATCTGCGAATCACAGTCTATCAGTCGAGAAATATTGCTAACATCATAGTTTAATTAGGTTAAGTATACAGTCTAATGACATTTCCCTCTCCATAAGTAAGTAAGCAATTTTGTGTTTGCAAGGAAAGTGTCTTCCAAGGACAGTTTCTCAACTCTAGTGTCAAGAAGTACATTTGGTTGGAAATTATTCCGAAGTTACGGAAAACTTAAAGAGAAGGAATGCAGGAAGATGAGGCAGAGACCGATAGTTACGAAAACAGAGGTGCATTCAGGTCAGAAACTAAAAAGGGGTATTAGATACAAGGTAAGGTTAACTGAGGGGCGCGGTGGCTTAGTGGCTAAGACGCTGAGCTTGTCAGTCAGAAGGTTCGGCAGTTCGGCGGTTCGAATCCCTAGTGATGCGTAATGGTGTGCGCTCCCATTACTTGTCCCAGCTTCTGCCAATCTAGCAGTTCGAAAGCATGTAAAAAATGCAAGTAGAAAAATAGGGACCACCTTTGGTGGGAAAGTAACAGCGTTCTGTGCCGCCTTTAGCGTTTAGTCATGCCAGCCACATGACCACGGAGACGTCTTCGGATAGCTCTGGCTCTTCAGCTTTGAAACAGAGATGAGCACTGCCCCCTAAGGTCAGAAACAACTAACACGCATGTGTGGGGGAGATCTTTATCTTTACCTTTAGGATTAAGTGAGTAAAATGGCAATGGATTTCAAAGAAAATAAATTTATTAGAATTAAAAGTCTATTGTGATAATAATTGATGATGATAATGATGACGTTAATCTAAAGCAGTTACTATATTTATTTTTACAAATTGCATTCCTCTTAAAAGGCCAACTCAGACATTATATCTGAATCTGTCAGTGCAAGCAACAAAGTCCACCACATAGGGTTTAACTACTCTAACTACTGCTACTTTATTGTATACTGTCTATACTGCTTGCCTTCTCTTGGGAATAGTTAAGGTTTCATGCAACTTGGGGGTGGACCTGTTGTGCCTGCACAACAACTTAAGGCTAATTCCTTGCTTGATCCCTCCTCCTTATCTGGCTGGCAGTTTCCCAATAGAATCAGAAATGGAAACTTGTAGAAGAAAACCAAGTCCATTTCCCATGACTGCTTTGTGGTAATGGATTTCCTGCCCTTAGAGGGAATGGCTGTGAGAGATAAGAGGAGGTTACCCTGAGTCCTGAGTCCTCGGTAAGAAAACAACGTGAATAAGTGTTTCGGACAAGCCACTCCATACTTCATACAAAAGATAAAGAGAGGGAGGGGGAGAAATGTATTCAGGCTTGCAAGACACTGTTACTATAGCTTAAAAATAAAGATAGTAGCACTGACCTACATGACCTTGGATACTTGGTCTTATCCTGAAGTGCTGACAGCCACAAAGACCAGTCCATATTAATATATATATATGCTATTTAGTAATCAGGTTTATAGACCTACCCATCTTCCCCAAAGGGGACTCTGGTATAAATTTTAGACCATCAGATTTCACTCATATTGGAAATACTCTTCGAATCTCTCCCCAATCAGCACAAAGTAATTCAGGCCATCGGGAGACATGGAACAACTAATACATCTCACTTCCAAAATTTGCCTTGCAATTTCTTAAAAATGAAATAAGGAAATGATGATATCATCTTAAAGAGGGAGAACAGATGATGAATTTATTTGTAAATGCTGTAAAGAAGGTTGGAAGCTGACCATTTACTGTATATACTTTATTTTTTCTATCCTATATTTTGTTAGAGTTTGTTGCAGAAAACAAATCCAGAAAGGACACACAGGCAGACTGATGCAGCGGGATTCATTAACTTCTTTATATACATAATAACACATGAAGATAAATGTATAACACCAATAGCTGATTCTTCCAACCTAGCAGTTATAAGCAAAATACCAGCAGAGTACATCAGACTAGTTTCAGTTTCAATTCTCAGCAGACAGACTCAGAAGTTAAGCCACGCCCAGACTCCAAACTGTTTCAGCTTCCATTGGCTGACTTAGTTGCTATGCCTATTCATTGGCTGACCTTGTTATCATGTCTTCCCAGTCATGAATATTCTGACATATTTACTTTTTCTTATTCACTTGTCTTACTTTTCCTTCCTTCCTTCCTTCCTTCCTTCCTTCCTTCCTTCCTTCCTTCCTTCCTTCCTTCCTTCCTTCCTTCCTTCCTTCCTTCCTTCCTTCCTTCTTATTAATTTATATTAAAACAATTGCTACCAACCTGCCTTCCATTGAGGACCTGTATACTGCACGAATCAAGAAGAGGGCCGTGAAAATATTTACAGATCCCTCACATCCTGGACATAAACTGTTTCAACTCCTACCCTCAAAATGACGCTATAGAGCACTGCACACCAGAACAACTAGACACAAGAACAGTTTTTTCCCCGACCACCATTATTTTGCTAAACAAATAATTCCCTCAAACTATTTACTGAATCTGCACTATTAATCTTCTCATCGTTCTCATCACCCATTCCTTCCACTTATGACTGTGTGGCTGTAACTTTGTTGCTGGTATCCTTATGATTTATATTGATATTGTTTCCTGATTGCGTATTTGTAGCCTATGACTATCATTAAGTGTTGTATCATTAAGTGTTAAATTTGTACCCTATGACTATCATTAAGTGTTGTATGTATTGTACCTTGATGAAGGTATCTTTTCTTTTATGTACACTGGGAGCATATGCACCAAAGACAAATTCCTTGTGTGTCCAATCACACTTGGCCAATAAAATTCTATTCTGTTCTGTTCTGTTCTGTTCTGTTCTGTTCTGTTCTGTTCTATTCTATTCTATTCTATTCTATTCTATTCTATTCTATTCTATATGTTTGCCATCTCACTTTGAAAAGCAACCCTGGGCAGCTTCCCCCACCCCCTTCAAATTATATATTAAATGTTTGTTATTATTATTGACTCAGCCTTCCATCCTTTATAAGGTAGGTAAAATGAGGACCCAGATTGTTGGGGGCAATAAAAGTTGACTTTGTATATAATATACAAATGGATGAAGACTATTGCTTAACACATTGTAAGCCGCCCTGAGTCTTCGGAGAAGGGCGGGATATAAATGCAAATAAGAAGAAAGAAGATTACTATTGTATAAAATCTCTTAACAAAAATGTTCCAAAGGTCCCTTTTCTTCTTCTTTCAAGAGACAAATGGGCTTTTTGGGTTTTCTTTGAAGACCTTTTGCTTCTCATTCAAGAAGCTTCAAATAAGTTTTCTTTAAAGACATTTCACTACTCATCCAAGAAGCTTCTTGGATAAGAAATGAAATGTCTTCAAAGAAAACCCAGAAAGTCCAATTGCCTCATTGGAAAAAGAAAGAAAGAAAGAAAAGCACTTTTGGGACAACCAGGACCTGGATGACTGAGAATCTCCATAAACTCTTAACAAAAATATAAATTAAAAAAAGGGCACCATTTGCCATTACCACTTTTCAACTTCACAGTCCATTCTATAGCCTTGGTATTCCTGTATGTCATTATTGACTGGTCTAATCTTGTTTATTTTGTAAGATCAAGCAACGTTTGGCAGGTTTCAGCATCTACTCATCAGCACCTTTCTATATTGAGGTACATGTTTGTCATGCTCCAGCATATAACCTTTATATACAGTTGTTGGTCTCTAGCCCCTTCTAGTGGCCAGAGGGACAAATACCAAGTATATTGTTTGAAGCTGACCCCACCCCATTACTCATCAGCCCTCACTCTCAAACCAAGTGCATGCTGGGAAGCCAGACTCCATTTTCCTTTAGCATTTGGAAAAGGCAGAAGCACAAAGAAGCATCCATCTTAATCTGTGGCACATGGTCATCCAAGGACAAACCCACACACACAGCCTATAGCATTGCTGGTGAGATTTAAATTACTTGACTTTATTCATTGTTATGTTCATCAGTAACTCAATACTGCCTATCTTGTATTTGGTTCTCATTGTATGTATCTGTTGTGCCTTGCCCGCCCCCCTCTCCTCAGCCGGGCCCCTCCATCTCCTGCTATCTGAGCCAGAGACTGATAGTGAAGAAGAATGGCCTGGCATGCCTCCAGCCCCCAGCCCTGGCACCATGCCCGGACAGACTGAGCTAACAAACCTCCCTCCTACAGCATGTGAGCAAGAAGCCAGCCATGAGCTAGAATTGCTGGCAGCTGAGCAGGAGGACAAAACGTGGACAGATCCCCGCTTCCAGAGAATGGAGAGGCGACATCAGCAAAAGGAAGGGAGGGGCAGTGCTGAGTCATGGAGCCACACCCCATGGCCTATATAAAGGATCTGCTTTTTGGCATTCCTTGAGTCAGGCAAAGTCTCATCTGGTTGCTGAAGTCACACCTTGGATTCCTGCCTGCCCTGAGAACTCTGACAGAAATTTGGCAAAGCTGCAGAGGCTTTGTGGCCACGCTGGATACAGACTTCCCAGACCTGGCCGTCAGAGGAGTGGGACACGACAGTACCCCTGTTTTCCCCAGTTTCACCATATCCTGTTCTTTCAATAAAATATTCAGATCTACACACATGGTTTGTTTCATTGAAGGATAGGTGGGTTTAGCTGCATGTCGAGCTGCACATAGACTAATGTGCAGTGAGGACAGAATAATATTTCTGGCTACAGTAGACCTACAAAAATCAAAGAGTAATACATTTGGATTCTCTCCATTGCCTTGAAATGTCCTCCCTTTCTCAGAAATTTGAAAGCAAAACAAACAAATAAATAAATAAAATTTTATAACTCAAAGCAATAATTCCTGGTTTCAACTCTAGTTGCAGCTTAAACATGCTTGCAATTGTGCCCATTTTTTGTAGGAAAAGCTAACATCTCTGCTTGTCTCTGTCTATATCGCCATCACTTCCAAACTATTAACAACACATAAATTATGACTGGTTGTATAGTTCAGTCAGCATTAATCACACTTAAATCCTATTAATTCAACCATTTCTAAATGCATTTAAATTCTGCTGAGATCCAGGGAAGAAATGTTTGGAATTACGCATATAATTAAATTTTCCATTAACAAACAGTTTGCGAAACATCTGCAGGATCGTGCCCATTAATTTTAGTCGGACAGAATGAAGCAGGCTCCAATTTCATTAGGTCAATGGGATCTAATTGTGTTTATCTCTAGATGACTTAGACCCAAGTATTCTTCTCTGAATTTGCCATATGTTGACTGGGAATGAGGACATGAATCTTTATGATGGTTGATTCTGTTAACGGTTTGAAGGAGCACTTTTGAATATTAAAAAGTCTGTGAAATGACAAGATTATGCTTTATTGCCGGGGTCCTTATGGCTGAGAAATGGTGCACTTTCTCCAGAATATGCTTTCTTTTTGTCAGAATCCCAAAGTTACAGGGATATTAAATAATAAATATAATCCTTCCAGAGACTCAAAGCGTTTTTCTTTTTAATTGGTGTAATCATTTCTTTATGAATGTCATGAAATTCACTAACCCAGACACAAAATTTCCTAGATAGGCTCATTTGAATTATGATAATGAAGAAAATTAATTCAGATTTATTTCCAAGCTAAAAAAAACAACAACTCACGCACATACTCCTGGTCAAATTAGTAAACAGAATTTCTAAATATTCTTCTTCGTTATTACTTACAGCTTTTAGAAGATGGAATTGTTCTTGGTGTTATCTGCCTTGTCTTTGTAGCAATCTCAATTCTTGCAGAAACCAACACCTCTGTTAGCAATTTTAAATCATCAAGCTCTTCAATGAATTTATTATTATTTTTTGTAGGCAACCTATTTTCAGGTGTAGTGACAAAAAAATATATCAACACCACCTCCTGGGTGGTACCCTTTGTGACTTTTTGTGCCCCATGGCACAAAATTGATTGACATCCACCAAGGCTGACAGACATCTGAAGACAGATGGACAACCATAGCACAAGAGAAGCGAGCACTCCGCAAAGCCAGAGCTGCAAATGGTGCCCACACATGCCCACACATGTCTGCCCGACATGTGGCAGAACATTCTGTGCTTTTATTGGACTTACCACCTGTGGACACACTGTGGACAGCCCACAACCTGTTAGATGTCAAGGTCCTCTTCGAACACAATGGACGAACATCATCATCTGTTAAAAATTGAAGAAAAGGGTGTTGTGGTCCGTCAGTAGCCTACAGAGCTGGCAACGGAATTGGACAGTGATGAGGCTGAGATGAGAACTCCAGAGCCTCCAGAGACTGATAGTGGTGAGGCAGAGGAACAGGAGGAGTCTGTTCCTAATGCACGCATGAGAAGAGCTACCAGAAGGCAAGAGCAGCTCAAGAAGAGAGGACAACTCGGGAGTAGGGCCAAGAGATGATTGGCCCCTCCCATAAGGCTTAAAGCACACCAGCACTGGTGTTTCAGGTTTGCCAGAAAACAAAGTTGTAGCTGCATCCTCTGCTTCGTGTACATCTTTGTTTTTGTGGCTTCTGGACATTTGCCAGGAAGGGCCTTTGGCAGTTTGCCTAATTGGACTAAGGTTTCTGAGATAACTGAGGAATTTGTGTTGTGAGGCATTTGTTTTACTTTGAGTTGAACGACGCTGGGAATGAAATAATTCCCAGCTATTCGAATAAGAATAATTTAAGAATAAGAATAATTTAATTTCTATACCGCCCTTCTCCCGAAGTACTCAGGGCAATTTCCAGCCAGGTAAAAACACAATAAAACATACAATATACAGTTAAAAACCCATTAAAAAACCTATTCAATTTGGGCCATTAGTTAAAATACACACTAAAACCATAAAAAACCTAATTAAAATTACTAATAGTTTTATGCCAGTCCTGCACGGAAGAATAAGTACGTCTTCAGCTCGCGGTGAAAGGTCCGGAGGTCAGGAAGCTGTTGAAGTCCTGGGGGAAGCTCATTCCAGAGGGTAGGTGCCCCCACAGAGAAGGCTCTCCCCCTGGTGGTTGCCAGCCGACATTGTTTGGCTGACAGCACCCTGAGGAGGCCCTCCTTATGGGAGCACACAGGTCAATGGGAGGCAAATGGTGGCAGCAGGCGGTCCCATAAATAACCCGGTCCTGAGCCATGGAGCGCTTTAAAGGTGGTGACCAACACCTTGAATTGCACCCGGAAGACCACAGGCAGCCAGTGCAGCTTGCGCAGGAGAGGTGTTATATGGGAGCCGCGGGTAGCTCCCTCTATCACCCGCGTAGCCGGTCCAGCATTCTGGACCAGCTGGATACAATTTGTTTTTTCATGGATTAAGTTTATTACTACCTACTTGGGCCTGGGTCACAACAAAGGGCTGAGTCATGGGTTATCCCATACTGAATTAACAAAGGATTTAATCTTAACTGAACCACCAAATGCTTCTTCTATTCAAGTCCCATTGCTGGCCCACTACAAGAGCAATCAATACAAGTGTCAGTTCAAACATTGGCTCACATGTAAATTTCTTTCTGTGTCCATCCACTAGAGGAACCTTCCATTCTTTTCCAGCTAGGACTCAATGATACTGTTGTGTCTCATCCGATCTCACCGCAGCCGGGGCCTTCTTATCTGCTTCCGAACACGGAGGAATGTCTTAGTATGCCTCCCGGCCCCAGCCCTGGCTCCATGCCCAGACAGGCTGAAGAGGAGGAAGTATCTCCAGCCCCCAGCTCTGGCTCCATGCCCAGGCAAACGGAGCAACTAGACCCCTCCCCCTCCTCCACAGCATGTGAGCCTGAGGGAGGTCAATTGCCAACAGCTGCAGACTGGAGTGACCCTCGCGTCAGAAGACTTGATAGACGGAGGCAACAGAAGGAAGGCAGGCCTGGACAAGTGCTGAGTCATGGAGCCACACTCCATGGCCTATATAAAGGACCTGCTTTCTGGCATTCTCTGAGTCAGGCAAAGTCTAAACATATCTTGCTGAAGTCACTTTGTGGTCTCCTGCCTGCCCTGAGGACTTTGCTAGGACTTTGGCAGAGCTGCAGAGGCATGCCTGATTCGGATTTCCCTGACCCGGCCGTCAGCGGAGGAGTGGGACATGACAGATACATATCATTCACTGTCTTCTACAGTGAAGAAAAAGCTTCGTTTTTATTATCAAACTCTTCATCCAGGACATGATGGAACCTCAGGTCACATTTTCCAATTCTACGGAAATATCAGTAGATCGATCCAATGAATCTTCTCTTCTCCAAGCAAGGAAGAAATTTCAATCTCTTGGTTTCTTGTGGGTATAGAAAGGATTTGGGCTTGTAAATTACATATGACTTTCTGGGTGTCATTTTGCATGTCGCACCAAAGATGTTCTTGGATATGCTCCTTGTCTTTCTTTAATATCCGAGATCCACATCTGAAAAGCTCAGTAGGTTGAACCAAATTAATAATCAACTTTAATCAAGGAGAGAAGCAATGTAGAACTAAGGAGAAATTTCCTGACAGTGAAAACAATGAATCAGTGGAACAACTTGCCTCCAGAAGTTGCGAATCCTCCAACACTGGAAGTTTTTAAGAAGAGGTTGGGTAACCATTTGTCTGAAGTGGTGTAGGGTATAGTCCAACCCCCTGAGCAGGGGGTTGGACTAGAAGACCTCCAAGGTCCCTTCCAGCTCTGTTATTCTATTTCTATTTCCAATCAGTACTTGAATGGAGACCATGGAAATATCAGGACTATAGAGCAGGGGTCTCCAACCGTGGTCACTTTAAGACTTATGAACTTCAACTCCCAGAGTCCCTCAGCCAGCAAAGCTGGCTGAGGAACTCTGGGAGTTGAAGTCCACAAGTCTTAAAGTGACCAAGGTTGGAGACCCCTGCTATACAGTAAACCAAAACAAACTGACAAATGAAAAACAAACTGAGAAACCAACCGCAAAGCAGAAGACAATGGCAAACTAAGTCCTGCCAAGAAAGTAATGTAGACATGCCAAGGTGGTCACCGGAAGCTTGATTTGAAAGACACATTAACATTTAATGCAAAGTCCAGAGACAGGAATGTTCAGGTCTACCCAAAAAATCAAACAAGGTCATAGCAAATGTTATGTTTCTAAATGAAAGCACATCAAAAGTAAAGAAATCTAAAATAAAAAAAAATTGCACCATCATTCTTTTAACGACAAAGCATTTCGCCTTTCAGAAATTCCATGGTGGTGGAAACGTTAACAAAAGATGTCTGTGAATAGCAGTGTTCTTTTTATGTACTTCACGGACGGAAAGTATACATTTAAAGCTCCAGCTACGAAAAGCCAATTGTCCCAGAATAAAAGGATGGAAGCTTTGAAAGAACACAAAAATCCCATTTTTGCAACTCCTTTCCTTTCACAGAGACTCCAGTGCACATGTGAGATTTTTTTTTTAAAAAAATGACTTTTTTCCTACTATGATGTGCTTGAGTTTACAGTGATAGACATTGGAGCTTAGAAATACCCATTAGTTGCTGAAATAACATTTCCCTCCTGCCTGTATTGGAAATGGACCATTCCAGTGGTGGGATTCAAAAAAAAATTACTACCAGTTCTGTGGGTGTGGCTTGGTGGGTGTGGCATGGCTTGGCGGGCGTGGCAAGGGAAGTATATTGTAAAATAGAAGGACTCTGGTGGCTCAACAGGCTAATGCAGCCTGTTATTAACAGCAACTGCTTGCAATATTGGAGGTTCAAGTCCCACCAGGCCCAAGGTTGACTCAGCCTTCAATCCTTTATAAGGTAGGTAAAATGAGGACCCAGATTGTTGGGGGGCAATAAGTTGACTTTGTATATAGTATACAAATGGATGAAGACTATTGCCTGACATAGTGTAAGCTGCCCTGAGTCTTCGGAGAATGGCGGGATATAAATGCAAATAAAAAAAAAATCTCCATTCCCTCCCCACTCCAGGGGAAGGTTACTGCAAAATCCCCATTTCCTCCCGATCAGCTGGGACTCAGGAGGCAGCGAAAAGATGGGTGTGGGGCCAGCCAGAGGTGATATTTACCAGTTCTCTGAACTACTCAGAATTTCTGCTACCGGTTCTCCAGAACTGATCAGAACCTGATGAATACCACTTCTGGACCATTCCTTTCAGCTGCGGGATGTGAAATTTTTCTGGTCTCTTCTTAACAGTCGCCAAAAAGATCCACCCCGTAAAATGGTAAAAACAATAATTTGCAAAGATTTTATGGGAATATCCCTGAATGAAGTGATAGAGGCTATGTTAAACTGTTTTGCATTTTAGTTTTTAAGATACCAAAAACCAAAAGTTTCATTCCTAGGCTTCTTAAGGAATTACAACGCTTTCCAAAAATATGCTGGTACTGAGTCACTGTGAAAATATTTTACATCATTTTTGAGGACAGATAGAAATGGCCAATTATTTTGCTACCTTCACCTGCATACGGGTAGTGCCATAATTCTGAAAACGAGAGTAAGAAAAAAAAAATTGACTGTGACTTTATACATATGTCCATGTTATTTTCGTGATGACTTCAAGTTAATGGGGATGTTTATCAAATCTTCTTTCGTTGTTGTTAGTTGCAAAGTTGTGTCCATCGCGACCCCATGGACAATGTTCCTCCAGGCCTTCCTATCCTCTACCATCCTCTGGAGTCCATTTAAGCTCATGCCTACTGCTTCAGTGACTCCATCCAGCCACCTCATTTTCTGTCAAATCTTCTAGAATGAAACAAAAAAGATAGCAATAATACTTAAACTTATATACTGCTTCACAGTGCTTTACAGCCCTCTCTAAGCGATTTACAGAGTCAGCTTCTGGCCCCCAACAATCTGGCTCCTCATTTTATTGACCTCAGAAGGATAGAAGGCTGAGTCAACCTTGAGCCGATGTGTTGTGCCTCGCTTGCCCCCCTCTCCGCAGCCGGGCCCTTCTCATCTCCTGCCAGACACTGCTAGTACGGAAGAATGTCCTGGCATGCCTCCAGCCCCCAGTCCTGGCACCATGCCCAGACAGTCCGAGCAAGACGAATGGCCTGACATGCCTCCAGCTCCCAGTCCTGACACCATGCCCGGACAAACGGAGCAACTAAACCCCTCCCCCACAGCATGTGAGCCTGAGGAATATGAAGCCAGTCACAAGCTGGAATTACCGACAGCTAGAGGCTGGAGAGATCCATGCTTCCGGAGAATGGAGAGGCAACGTCAGCAAAAGGAAGGGAGGGGTAGGCCTGGATAAGTGCTGAGCTATAGAGCCACACCCCATGGCCTATATAAAGGATCTGCTTTCTGGCATTCTCTGAGTCAGGCAAAGTCTAATCTGGATTGCTGAAGTCACACCTTGGATTCCTGCCTGCCCTGAGGACTCTGATAGGACTTTGGCAGAGCTGCAGAGGCACACTTGATACGGACTTCCCCGACCCGGCCGTCAGAGGAGGAGTGGGACACGACACGATGAGAACCTAACTGTCAAACTGCTGGTAATCGGCAGTCAGCAGAAGTAGCCTGCAGTACTGCATTCTAACCACTTCGCCACCATGGCTCTTATGATGCAAGACAAAGGAAATGCCAGGCTTCCAGTGTTCTTCCCATTCCCTTCCCTTCCCTTCATCTCACCTCCCCCTTCTCTTTTTTTTCCTTTTCCTTTCTTATCCTTCCTGCCTGCCTGCCTGCCTAAACTACCTGTCTTCTCCCTTTATTTTTACCATGTAAGATAGATAGAAAGTTTGTCCATCCATATGAGCCGAGGTGGCACAGTGGTTAAACTGCAGTACTGCAGGCTACTTCCGCTGCCTGCCAGCTGCCTGTAATTTGGCAGTTCGAATCTCACCAGGCTCAAGGTTGACTCAGCCTTCCATCCTTCCGAGGTGGGTAAAACGAGGACCCACCAGATTGTTGGGGGCAAGATGCTGACTCTGTAAACTGCTGAGAGAGGGCTGTAAAGTGCTGTAACACATAAGTCTATTGCTATTCTTGCGGATGACACATTTTTATATTCATATCGCTAGGATATCAGCATGAGGATATCAGTTTCTCTGCTAGAGGCATTCAGCAGCAGAACATATGTGTTGTGTCTCACTTGCTCCCCCTGCCGCAGCCGGGCCCCTCTTATCTCCTGCCAGATGCTGATAGTTCGGAAGAATGTCCTGGCATGCCTCCAGCCCCCAGCCCTGGCACCATGCCCGGACAGGCCGAACAAACAAACCTCCCTCCGATAGCATGTGCGCCTGAAGCCAGCCACGAGCTGAGATTACCAACAGCTGGAGACGAAACGATGCAATGGATAGACCCACGCTTCCGGAGAATGGAGAGGCGACGTCACCAAAAGGAAGGGAGGGGCAGGCCTGGATAAGTGCTGAGTCATAGAGCCACACCCCATGGCCTATATAAAGGATCTGCTTTCTGGCATTCTCTGAGTCAGGCAAAGTCTAACTTGGATTGCTGAAGTCACTTCCTGGTCTCCTGCCTGCCTTGAGAACTCTGATAGGACTTTGGCAGAGCTGCAGAGGCACGCTTGATACGGACTTCCCCGACCCGGCCGTCAGCGGAGGAGTGGGACACGACAATATGAATGTCAACAGGGAAGGGAAGGAAATTAGTCCTGAACTTTTGTACCTCTAATTGTAACAGATGTATCACAGATATACGGCTGGGATTTTCTAGACAGTGCCCCAATATCTAAGGAGCTGCCGCAAAGAAGAGGGGTGGTGGTGGTCCAATTTATTCTCCGAAGCATCTGAAGGCAGGACAAGAAGCAATGTATAGAAACTAATCAAGAAGAGAACCAACCTAGACCTAATGAGAAATGTTTATGAAGAATTACTCAATAGAATGGCTTGCTTTCAGAAGTTGTGGGTGTGCCATCCCTGGAGATTTTCGAGAAGAGATTGGACAACCATTTGTCTGAAATGGTATAGGATTGCCTGACTGATCAGGCGGTTGGACTAGAATAGAATAACTGAGTTGGAAGGGACCTTGGAGGTCTTCTAGTCCAACCCCCTGCTTAGGCAGGAAACCTCTACACCACTTCAGACAAATGGTTATCCAACATCTTCTTAAAAACTTCCAGTGTTGGAGCATTCACAACTTCTGGAGGCAAGTTGTTCCACTGATGAATTGTTCTAACTGTCAGGAAATTTCTCCTTGGTTCTAAGTTGCTTCTCTCCTTGATTAGTTTCCACCCATTGCTTCTTGTTCTACCCTCAGGTGCTTTGGAGAATAGTTTGACTCCCTCTTCTTTGTGGCAACCCCTGAGAAGAAGACCTCCAAGGTCCCTTCTAGCTCTGTTATTCTGTTAAAATCCCAGCAGCTCTTAGAAAAAACAACTGAGACATCATGTGATTCCATATAAGTCTCTCTCCGTGATCAGAATCTAAAAGTCGGTTCGGCTCGGGCGTCCATTGTTTGGGAAACCCTGTTTTACAGAAAATCTAACTGAAAAAGCACAGAAACCTAAGTTAAGAAAGATTTGCCTCTGTGTCAGAGGAACGGGGAGCACCAGATGGAAAGGGCAGCAATACCTTGCAGTGATTAAAGAAACAGAATTCCCAACACTTCTCAGCATGACAAATGTATACTCCCAACACAGGAAAACCACAGCAGAGAAAAAGCAAACATCTGGCAGATGTTGCCTCAAAATAAAAGCTCAAAGCTGGAGCGTGGACAATATTTCCAAGAAAACACATATTGTAGATTGGCTTATTTTTTTCCTCCTGTATTCTCCTCCATTTTTTTTTCTGTTGGTAGAGTGACATTCCCAGTCTTTTTTTGTTTCAAGATAAATCTAGAGCTATTCTATTCTATTCTATTCTATTCTAGTCTAGTCTAGTCTAGTCTAGTCTAGTCTAGTCTACCTTAACCTACCCTACCCTAACCCACCCTACTCTATTTCTATTCTATTCTATGCTATGCTATGCTATGCTATGCTATGCTATGCTATGCTATGCTATGCTATGCTATGCTATGCTATGCTATGCTATGCTATGCTATTTTACCTTAATCTACCCTACTATATTTCTATGCTCTGCTATGCTATGCTATGCTATGCTATGCTATGCTATGCTATGCTATGCTATGCTATGCTATGCTATGCTATGCTATGCTATGCTATGCTATGCTCCGCTATGCAATGCTATTCTACCTTAACCTACCCTACTCTATTTCTATTCTATTCTGTTCTGTTCTGTTCTGTTCTGTTCTGTTCTATTCTATTCTATTCTATTCTACTTTAACCTACCCTATCCTAACCCACCCTACTCTATTTCTATTCTACTTCTATGCTGTGCTATGCTATGCTATGCTAAGCTATGCTATGCTATTCTACCTTAACCTACCCTACTCTATTTCTATTCTATTCTATTCTATTCTATTCTATTCTATTCTATTCTATTCTATTCTATTCTATTCTATTCTATTCTATTCTATGCTATTCTATGCTATTCTATTCTACCCTATTCTATTCTATTCTATTCTACCTTAACCTACCCTACTAACCAACCCTACTCTATTTCTATTCTATTCTATTCTATTCTATTCTATTCTATTTTCTATTCTATTCTATTCTATCTAATATTAATCAGCTTGTTATGCATATCTCTGAAGCTATGAGAAAAGAATTAGTTTGCATGAACTGATTAAAAAGTAGCCATATGGTTAAAAAGCTGGTAGTGAATCTCTCTCTCTCTCTCTCTTTAAAGCAATCATATATTTTATGAGATTGTATTTGATTTAATCACTGTTTATTTTCCATTCCAGGCTCAATAAAAGCAGAGTACATGCATTTGTGTAAATAATTAAGAGTTTGTAGTTATACATCTTATTACTTGTGGTTCTTTATACAGATCTGTTTGCATAATCATTCACTTTGGACATCTTAATAGGAAGGGGTTTGTTTCCTAAAGAGTCAAATACACTTGATGGGGGAGAGAAAATGAGGAGAAAGAAATAAGCTATTCCTGAAACAGTGGCACAGCTATTTACTTGGTTAAAGACAAACTCTGACCTTCTCAATCCCAAACCAGCTGAGTTCGGGACCTACAAAGAAAACATCATAGAAGTTTGAGTATAACTCATAAAATCATCTGCTACAATGTCCTTCCTGTTGAAGACTACTTTAGCTTCAACCACAACAATACACGAGCACGCAATAGATTTAAACTTAAAGTGAACCGCTCCAATCTTGATTGTAGAAAATAAGACTTCAGTAATAGAGTTGTTAATGCCTGGAATGCACAACCTGACTCCGTGGTCTCTTCCCAAAATCCCCAAAGCTTTAACCAAAGACTATCTACTGTTGACCTCACCCCATTCCTAAGAGGTCTGTAAGGGGTGTGCATAAGAGCACCAGCATGCCTACCATTCCTGTCCTAATGTTCTCTTTGGCTGTATTCAGTTTGTATGGTTATTTCATGCTTATACTTATATATATATTGTTGTGTTTGACAAAATAAATAAGTAAATAAAAAAAATAAAAATAAGTAAGTTTGAACCTACTGTATCTTCAGGAAGTCTGCTTTGAGATCTAGAGGAATGATAATAATTTATTAAGCTAAATTTCTTGGTTGCAACACATTCAGAACACAAAAACGGGCTCATGGAATAAACATCATCCTTCTGAGTAATAGCAATAGCAATAGCATGTAGACTTATATACTGCTTTACAGCCCTCTCTAAGCAGTTTTACAGAATTAGCATATTGCCCCCAACCAGTGATGAAATCCTTCGTGGGTTGTCACCTGTTCGCTGCCCGCGCATGCGCGGTGTGTGCCAAATGCGTGCTGCATACATGCACACATGCTGCGCATGCACATGTGTAGTGCACATCAAACACAGGCTGTGGATGTGCTTATGCAGTGCACACCAAATGTGTGCTTCACATGGAAAAATGAGCCTCTTGAAGGTAATGTATAACAGCGAGGGGGGGGAGCAGCTCTGCCACACAATTTAGATTCACTAGAAAGCAGGATTTCTTGCTTTCTAGCGAATATAAATCATGCGGCATAGCTGATCATCGGAAATACTGGTTCAGATAAACCGGTAGCTTCTTTTTACTACCGGTTCACCCAAACCGGTGCAAACTGGTAGCATTTCACTTCTACCCCCAACAATTGGGGTCCTCATTTTGCTCACCTCAGAAGGATGGAAGGTTGAGTCAACCTAAGAAGGAGAAGAGTAAACAAGAAGAGATTAGAAAGAATTCAATGCTGGGCATTTATCTGAAGCAAGGATTCAGCTAAGCTCAGTTAAGCCAGGACTGGCCTCTGTTGTTCCAGCAGTCTTCATACTGCCATTTACTAAGGACCAGAATTCTTCTTCTCGGTGTGAATCAGTGGTGAAATTCAATTTTTTTTACTAGCAGTTCTGTAGGCGTGGCTTGGTGGGCATGGTGTGGCTTGGTGGGCGTGGCTTGGTGGGCATGGCAGGGGAAGGATACTGCAAAATCTTCATTCCTTCCCCACTCTTGGGGGAAGAATATTGCAAAATCCCCATTCCTACCCCACTCCAGGGAAAGGATATTGCAAAATCTTCATTTCCACCCCACTCCAGGGGAAGAATACTGCAAAATCTCCATTCCCTCCTCACTCCTGGGGGAAGATTTTTGCAAAAACCTCCATTCCCACCCCACTCCAGGGGAAAGATACTGCAAAATCCCCATTCCCACCCAACTCTGGGGCCAGTTTGCCAGTTCTCCGAACTACTCAAAATTTCCGCTACCGGTTCTCCAGAACCTGTCAGAACCTGCTGGATTTCACCCCTGGTGTGAATACAGCTGGATTCGGTCAAGGGTTATAATACAATTCATAAAATGATATAATACAATTCATAAAATGAATTGTATTTATTTTATGTATTCAATTCATGCTTAAACTTATATATATTATCTAATATGTACTCAACAAAATAAATAAATAAAATAAATTAATAAAAGGGGATCTGTCCTTCCAAGCATCCATATATAGGTAGGGTTAGCTCTCTCTTGCCATAACCTTCAATGAGCTCCATCTACTGCCTTCTAAACTCAACAGGATTGGGAGGAAATATGTTTGATCCAGGCCTTGAATGCTAGGTGGCATGGCATGATTGTGAGGACCATACCAAAGTCAGTGTCAGGCCTTTGAAACATACCAGACTAGGCAACTAAAGTTATGAATGTTTATCCTGCTTTTATTATAGGATTAGACTAACAAAATCTTGCCAATCTAAATGTGTCTCCCCCTCCTTGCCTATATCTTCAAGATAACTACAGATGGTCAAATCTGAGATGCTTTTATCAAATGACATTTCTGTCTCAGATTCAATTGTTTGGTCTGATCACTGCCTTGGTAACAGCCATTTCTCCTCTTCTCAAGATGACTCTTATATCCCTCTATAACCTCCTTCTCCTGGATGCTTCTCCTTGTCTGAGGAACACTTTTAAGACAGGACCATGAAGAACCTTAAAAGCAATAGGCCACGATTTGAAATGACCGTGTATGGTTTTTGTTGAGATGCTAACTATCCAACCAAAAGAATATTAAGTCAGTCTACTCAAAAACAAAATATCTTTACTGGTTATCTTATTATGACCCATCCCAACAGAGCTTCTCAACGGCTCATATTTCCAATTTCACAGGACATGGTTTCCAAATAAAGCTGTTATTTATTTTTATTTTTTTGATGCATTAGAAGTCTGGGAGAAAAAAGTCCTCAGTCAAGATGCCTTTTTTTTAAGTCATAGTAAGTCCAGGAGATTAGAAGAGATGGGATAGAAGCAGAAACATGGGGAAAACAATGCAGCTTCAATACTTATTATTCTTTCTGTTTCCTGGTGAAAAAAGAGCCCAGTATTTATCTGATCGTTCATGCTTACTAGATTAAAATTTATAGTATGAAAAAGGTACCCTAATTCCAGTACTTGATGAAAAGCTCTACAGCTATCATAAGATCCTGTCCCAAAGTTTTATTCATGAATTATCATCTGATGAAGTCCCAGTATCAATTTCAGGCTGTTCCATGCAGTACACAAATTGTGCCATCTCTATAATTATTATTTTTTATTTGCATTTTTTTTTAAATTTACATTTATATCCCGCCCTTCTCTGAAGACTCAGGGCGGCTTACACTATGTCAAGCAATAGTCTTCATCCATTTGTATATTTACAAAGTCAACTTATTGCCCCCAACAATCTGGGTCCTCATTTTACCTACCTTATAAAGGATGGAAGGCTGAGTCAACCTTGGACCTGGTGGGACTAGAACCTGCAGTAATTGCAAGCAGCTGCTGTTAATAACAGACTGTCTTAGCAATAAAGACAGTGTCATAGATACGGTCAGCGATGATTCATGGATTCATCAGGAATCCCAAATATAAGGCTAAATGAATCCATCAATTTCACTTCTTCGTTTTCCCTCTTTACCCAATGTATAAGTTTGCTTTGATCCACCTGTGTATCAGTTTATGAATTCACACTTTCCACACCCGCCCAAGAAGCTGCATCTGTATTTCTTGCAATGTAATGCACCCCTGGCGCACATTTTCCTTAATACTTAGGAAGATATTTTTTTTTCAGTTGTCAACTCATTACAAAAATTTGAGGAAGTGTCATATGCAGGTGTTTTCTGGTTTATATACTGTAAGCATTCAGCAGAGTAGCAGTTGAGTAGCTTTGTAAACGCAACTGAAAAGAAGTTCTATTACAAATGAATTTCTATTCCATCCTTATATTGTTTTCAGAGGGAGTTGGGCGGTCTTCTGAGGAAGCTGGGCAATTAAGAAACGGGAAATTTAAATAAAAATTGCTTTCACCTGCCCAATAGGCTAAATTTGTCTTTTGCAAACCTTACAAAGCCTACAATGTCCATGTCGTGTCCCACTCCTCCTCTGACGGCCCGGTCGGGGAAGTCTGTATCAAGCGTGGCCACAAAGCCTCTGCAGCTTTGCCAAAGTTCTGTCAGAGTTCTCAGGGCAGGCAGGAATCCAAGGTGTGACTTCAGCAATCCAAATTAGACTTTGCCTGAATCAAAGAATGCCAGAAAGCACATCCTTTATATAGGCCATGGGGTGTGGCTCCATGACTCAGCACTTATCCAGGCCTGCCCTTCCCTTCCTTTTGCTGACGTCGCCTCTCCATTCTCCGGAAGCGTGTATCCCTCCACCCTCCAGCTGCCGACAATTCCAGCTCGTGACTGGCTTCCTGCTCCTCATGTTCACATGCTGTGGGGGAGGGGTTTATTTGCTCGGTCTGTCTGGGCATAGTGCCAGGACTGGGGGCTGGAGGCATGCCAGGCCGTTTGTCTGCATTATCAGTCCCTGGCTGAGGTAACAGGAGATGAGAGGGGCCCGGCTGCGGAAAGGGGGATGGGCGAGGCACAACAGTCCAATTCGTATTGGGTTATTTTGATGTATATGTGTACTGATCAGGCAATTCCTTTTTTTTTTTTTTTTTTTGGAGTAAACAAAATTATGTGAAGCACCAAGAAGTTGTAAGAAATAGCAAAGCAAGAAATTAAAGTAGGAAACAAGGAAAAACAAAAGGAAACATAAGTAGAACTAGTTCTCCCCTCACACCATGCACTATACTTCCTCATATTTTCTAATCTTACCAACCAACTTGGCCTTTGGTTCCTTAACTTCTCACCCCTCCTTTTCTAAGGGTCCTACTAACTCTATACTATTACCCCAAGATGCTTTTTCTGGAGGGAACTGGACTTTCTTGATTTTTCTTTGATGAGATTTCGCTTTTCATCCAAGAAGCTTCTTCAGCTCTGAAAGGATAGTGGGGAATGGAAGGATTTATACTCCTTGCAGACAGCTGGTCATTTGCATTCTTTTAGGAGGGTCATTGAAGCCCTTAGAGGTTTATCTGTGTCCTCAGGGTCACCTGAATGGTGCTTCTGGTTCCTGTAGTTTGCAGTTTTTCTTCTGGAAATCCATTACTATTCCCACACCATTCCAAGGGTGTTCATCCCAAATTGTATACCTAAAAGTCTGTATAGATTCTCAGTTATCCAGGTCATAGTTGTCCCAAGGTGCTTTTTCTGGAGGCAATGGGACTCCAAGTAACCAGCTGTCTGCAAGGAATATAAATCCTTCCATTCCCCCACTATCCTGTCAGAGCTGAAGAAGTTTCTTGGGTGAGAAGCGAAACATCCTCAAAGAAAAAACAAGAAGTCCAGTTGCCTCCAGAAAAAGCATCTTTGGGACAACCAGGACCTGGAGGACTTGAGAATCTCTAAAGACTCCATACAATTCCATATTCTCCCCTTCCTGCTTAATCCTTTCCCTTCTGATATTCATTTTTGATTCGGTTTTTATTCATCCTGTCCCTATAATAAATCATTTCAGTGTATTTTGTTGAACTAAACATACACTTCATATTCATTCATTTCATTCATTCCCCCTTCCTTTCTCCTTCCTTCCTTCCTTCCTTCCTCCCTCCCTCCCTCCCTCCTTCCTTCCTTCCTTTTTTTAAATTTACATTTATATCCCGCCCTCCTCCGAAGACTCAGGGCGGCTTACACTGTGTTAAGCAATAGTCTTCATCCATTTGTATATTATATACAAAGTCAACTTATTGCCCCCAACAATCTGGGTCCTCATTTTACCTACCTTATAAAGGATGGAAGGCTGAGTCAACCTTGGGCCTGGTGGGACTTGAACCTGCAATAATTGCAAGCAGCTGCTGTTAATAACAGACTGCATTAGCCTGTTGAGCCACCAGAGGTCCTTCCCTCCCTCCCTCCCTCCCTTTTTTCTGGATTTCTTTTTTCCCTCTTTTCTAACACATGCACCTTAAGTAGCTCATTTGCACTGTGCCTACATTTATATTTCTCTTGAAATATTTATTTTTCCCTTCAATATTACGAATAGGCAGAAGCATGGTCTTATCCATATAATAAGTCCATATAATATATATATCCATATAATAATATTATCCATAGTGACTGTTTATTCTTCCAGCAGACAGTCATTTTCCACAATAGAACGCATCCATGATCTTTTTACCATGACTTGCATGTCTTAAAATCTCTCCATCCATTTTAATCGATGTTTTACTGACATGCACAACACCAGACCTGAAATCCTGGGTTTAGAAAATTTAGAACTCCGCCGCCTTCGACAAGACCTGAGTTTAACTCATAAAATAATCTGTTACAATGTCCTTCTTGTCGAAGACTGCTTCAGCTTCAATCGCAACAATACACGAGCACACAATAGATTTAAGCTTAATGTTAACCGCTCCAATCTTGATTGCAGAAAATATGACTTCTGTAACAGAGTTGTTAATGCTTGGAACACACTACCTGACTCTGTGGTCTCTTCCCAAAATCCCCAAAGCTTCAACCAAAAACTGTCTACTATTTACCTCACCCCTTTCCTAAAGTGCATAAGAGCACAAGCATGCCTATCGTTCCTGTCCTATTGTTTCCTTTCGTTATATCCAATTAATATAGTTATTACATACTCATGCTTTTATATATGCTTATATATTGTTTAGTTATTTCATGCTTATGCTTATATATACTGTGTGACAAAATAAATAAATAAATAAATAAATAAATAAATAAAATAAATAAATAAATAAATAAATAAATAAAATAAATAAAATAAATATATTTATTCCGGGGTTGTGGCTTTTTCTCTTTTTATGGGGGAGGTTACATATAAATAACTTGCAATCCATTTTCCCTTTGCATCCAGTTAGCTTGGCATTATTTTTCAAAACCATATTTTTGTTGTATCAGACGTCTATGTGAGGTATGCTGCAGATCCATGGGCTTATTAGCCAGCAACATCTTATACATGCGACAGTACATGCACATTCATATACCAAACCAAAACGTTTCAAACACTACTACAGGGGGAGGTAAAAGAAGCTACTATTTATTTTACCTGTATCTATAAATATTTTAATCTGCCTTCGGGAAATCATACATCACTGCCATACGTCAAATATATCTCAGAAATTACCAACAGACTATTACAACCACACGGCATCATTGTAGCACACAAACCAACTAAAGCCCTCCAAAACATCCTAAGTAAACCAAAAGACCCAAACAACCCCAGAAGAAAAAACAGAAGTCATCTATAATATGCAGTGTAAGGACTGCAAGGCATTATGTAAGACAAAGAGGCAGAAGACTAGCAGAGCACATCCATGACCCCGACTGGCAGTTAGAAGACATGATGAAAACTTTAATTTCACAACACATGGACAAACTTAACCCTAGTTTCAACTGGGAAACTGTGACCAACCTAGATCAACTGAGAATAGGATAGAGTAGAGTAGAGTAGAGTAGAGTAGAGTAGAGTAGAGTAGAGTAGAGTAGAGTAGAGTAGAGTAGAGTAGAGTAGAAAACTAGAATAGAATAGAATAGAATAGAATAGAATAGAATAGAATAGAATAGAATAGAATAGAATAGAATTCTTTATTGGCCAAGCGTGATTGGACACAAGGAATTTGTCTTGATGCATACGCTCTCAGTGTACATAAAAGAAAAGATACATTTGTCAAGAATCATAAGGTACAATACTTAATGATAGTCATAGGGAATAAATAAGCAATCAAATCATATTAGGAAACAGTCAATATAAATCATAAGGATAACAGCAACAAGGTTAGATCAAAGTCCAAAAGCACAGAGAATTCCTGAAAGCCTGACAATGACAAATCAGCCATCAACAGGCACACAGACATAAACAATACCTGCATACCATTCAAAAGGACAATCAACAAGCTCCAAAGTGAACACTAAAACCTTGTCACCAGCAATCAATACCTAGGTGAACAGAGATTAATACGAAGATCAACATTAGACTATCCATCAAGAAGCAAACAATACCTTAATCAAGGAACTGCTAAACAAACTAACAATAAACAGTCCAACCAAAGAATCACCACGACTGATGTCATTAACACTGACTAGAATATAAACTGACAGCAAATCCCATTCCTTGGTAGCACTGATGATGTTACCTAGTTCGGCAATCAAACATCTGCAAGAAAACCAAGGACTCCACAATTTAACCCTATAGACTCAGCAATTTTTGCAGCAAGTTTTTTTTCTTTCTCCACTGCCTCTTTCAGTCTTCATTCCAGCAAGTATTCTTTTTCACGCTTCCCATTGATTCAATTTCTCACACTTCAGTGACACTTGATAATGTAACTCTTTTCATTGTAATCCAAGCAGCTTCAATATCCTCTTTCTTTTACAACCACTTTTCAGTCATTATGTGGGGAGAGTAACCAAACCATTAATACGTATTTTCTGTTTTTGTACATGGCTCATTTTTTCCCCTTCCTTTAGAAGAAAAGCTATAATTCTCATTTACTTCACTTCTTCCTTTTTTCTTCTAACATCCATTTTCCCCCAAAACAATCTCCCAATAAGGATGTTTACCAGGTCAAAACTTCCCACAAGCTTCTATCCTTCCCTAATTCTCTCAGGTTTTGACTGTAGGGAATCCAATCAATGTTACTTTTTAGATTTATATTCAGCTTTTTCCCTGCATTGTTATGAACAAAAACAAACCTTTTTTTCTTAATCAATCACCAGTCACATTCACATTTGATTTTGCAAATGGTCCGTTCACTTTTTTTCTTTAGCATCTTGCATCATTCATCTATTCAACAAAATAGCCCAGCAGCTCAATTCAATAAAATTTATTTTGAATGCTGCATATCTTATTCTGTTATCCCTATTCCCTAGAATATAACTGTTTCACTTCCAACTGAGGTTCTCATATAATGATTTTTAATAAGATAGAGAAGGGATAAACTGCTTTAGCATCTGATTAATACCCAGGTCGCATTCAGCATTCCATGATAATTATAAGGACAATAAAGGTTAAAAATAGCCTGATCAAAAAGTTAAGTGTATATTATATATACTATTAATCGTTTCATAGTTCCCATCACCAATCTCTTTTCACTTATGACTGTATGACTATAACTTGTTGCTGGCAATCCTTATGATTTATATTGATATATTGACCATCAATTGTGTTGTAAATGTCGTACCTTGATGAAAGTATCTTTTCTTTTATGTACACTGAGAGCATATGCATCAAGACAAATTCCTTGGGTGTCCAATCACACTTGGCCAATAAAATTCTATTCTATTCTATTCTATATGAAAGAAATATTGTTCCAATATAAATCAAAGCTGATTACTTCTATTGCATAAAAAAATAGGTCTGTTCCATTTTTTTGTTATTTTTTAAAATGGTTGCCCAATTTGCACACTATGAATCACTAATATGGAATTAAAAGAGGAGGAGGAAGAGGAGGAGGAAGAGGAAGAGGAAGAAGAAGAAAAGGAGGAGGAGAAGGAGAAGAAGAAGAAGAAGAAGAGGAAGAGGAGGAGAAAGAGAAGAAGAAGAGGAGAAAGAGGAGGAGAAAGAAGTTGTTTCCAATTCTCCTATATCTCAGTTAAGTACCTGATGACTAATCAATCAAATTTATTTATTTATTTATTTATTTATTTATTTATTTATTTATTTATTTATTTATTTATTTATTTTGTCACAACAATATATGTAGGTATCATACAAAAAGATTATATAGCATATAAATGCATATATGAGTAAATATTAGGAGGTATAAGCATATATATATATAGGAAGAAGAAAAGAAAAACAATAGGACAGGAATGGTAGGCACGTTTGTGCGATTATGCACGACCCTTATGGTCCTCTTAGGAATGGGGTGAGGTCAATAGTAGAGAGCTTTTGGTTAAAGCTTTTAGGATTATGAGAAGAGACCACAGAGTCAGGTAAAGTATTCCAAGCACTGATGATTCTGTTACAGAAGTCATATTTTCTGCAATCTAGATTAAAGCGGTTGACATTTAGTTTAAATCTATTAGTTGCTCTAGTATTATTGCAATTAAATTTCACTGAAAGAGTCAGACAAATGAGAAGCATAAACCTCGGATATCCAAGCTAGCTATATGAGTCCAAGCATCATGCATTCTTTTCTTTTCTTTTAATGACAAAGATCTGTATTATTCTCCTTTGCAATAACTTCAGTTCTGTAAGAAGAACCCAAGTTTACAAACAGGAATCAAGGCAGGAGCCTTCCTTGTTTTATTCCCAACATCTGTTTCATAAAGATTTGCTGCCTTTAGGCACGATGCTTCGCATTGAGCTGTGATGAGTAATGTTACGGCACAATTTCTTCGCATAAATCTTGATGAATGTCTTGGAAATTCGAAAAACAGAAACAATATCACTCCAGAAAGAGCAAAAGAATCTAACTTGTTCCTTTAAAACATGGACCTCCGATAATTGTTGAAAGTAAAGTTCTGGAGTTGTTGCAATGTTCTGAGCAGCAGTTTAGAAATGAAGACAAATATGGGTGTCTAGCTTTCCACACCTCGAAATTCTTGCACTGCTTCATGCCAACATTCTAAGCTTCAAGCCAGGCACCCTAATGAGAATGCACACTGTGACAATCTGCTAGGTAAGCTATTATATGCGGAGCAATTTCATTATTTTTAATGTATGTGCACAGTCTATGAATATAGAAGGATTCCTTTGACTCATCAAAATCCTATAAAGAATTACATTTTTTTTTAAAAAAAAAAAAGGAAGAAAGAGAAACTCCGTAGGACAGCAATTTCTCCTGCACTTAGAATAATACTGCATCCAGTTTTGGTCACCATATTATTTTTTTTTTAAAAAGAAAGATGTTGAAAGAGTGCAGAAAAGAGCAACGAAATTGATTAGGGGTCTGTAGGCTAAAACATACGAGGAACTGTTGAAGGAATTGGGCATGCCTAGTCTTTTATTTATTTTATTTATTTATTTATAATCCAATTTCTATACCGCCCTTCTCCCGAAGGACTCAGGGCAGTTTACAGCCGTATTAAAAAACACAAAAGTACACATAATATAAATAACAAATTTAAAACATATTTAAAACGAATATTTAATTGGCCAATTTACTAAAATGGTCAAAACCGACATAAAAACCTTTAAAATTTAAAAACTATAATTAAAATACATTTAAAATACATTTAGGCTAGTCCCGCACGATTAAATAATAAAGTTTTTAATTTCCGCTTGAAGGTTCGGAGGTCGGGGAGTTGGTGTAACCCCGGAGGTAACTCGTTCCAAAGGGCCGGTGCTGCCACAGAGAAGGCTCTCCCTCTGGGGGTCGCCAACCGACATTGTTTGGTCGACGGCACCCTGAGCAGGCCCACTCTGTCGGAGCGCACAGGTCGTTGGGAGGTTATCGGTGGCAGAAGGCGGTCTCGTAGATACCCCGGTCCTAAGCCATGGAGCGCTTTGAAGGTGGTCACTAACACCTTGAATTGCACCCGGAAGGCTACCAGCAGCCAGTGCAGGCCACGCAGGATGGATGTTATATGGGAGCAACGTGGTGCTCTTCAAGGGGAGCCCCATGTAGAGAGCATTGCAATAGTCCAGGCGAGAGGTAACGAGGGCATGAGTGACCGTGCATAAGGAGTCCCGGTCAAGGAAGGTCTAGTGAAAAGAAGAATTAGGGGTGACATAATAGCAGCATTCCAATATTTGAGGGACTGCCACAAAGAAGAGGGAATTGACCTATTTTCCAAAGTATTGGAAGGCAAGATAAAAAACAATGGATGGAACTGTTGGAAGAAAATTTCAGTCCGGTTCCAAGCTGGGAGCAAAACGTTGGAAACAAAATGGAGGCTGGCTACAAGAAAAGAAGATCTCTGTTTATTTGGTTTCCATAAATGTCAGTGACAGCAGCATGTTTCTGGGGTGGCTGACAAAACGGCTGAGAGAGTGGATGGATTTTATAGGGTTCTGGGATTTAGTGATTGAGTTGGTGGTTGTGCAATGTAGTGGTTGTGTCTTTTGTTATTCTAATGGTGGTGGGTAAATCCTATTATGTCCTAAAGGTCATGTCCCATCTGTAGAATTTGGGTGGGGGGCAGCGGTGGGTTTCAGCAGGTTCTGACCAGTTCTAGAGAACTGGTAGCGAAAATTTTGAGTAGTTCGGAGAACCGGTAGTAAAATTCTGACTAGCCCTGTCCCCATCTATTCTCTGCCTCCCAAATCTCAGATGATTGGGAGGAAATGGGATTTTGCAGTAACCTTCCCTGGACTGGGAGGAATGGAGATTTTTTAGTATTCTTCCTCTGCCATGCCGACCAAGCCATGCCACGCCCACCAAAGCCACACCCACAGAACCGGTAGTAAAAAATTTTGAAACCCACAACTGGTGAGGGGATGTAAATTCTTAATTCCTTCTGCTCTAGACTTCTGTGGGAGCTTGTGGCTGTGAAAAAAGTGAAAAAAATAAGGTTCTACATTTAGGCAAAAAAACAAAAAACAAAATGCATAGATACCATATATGTGGTACCTTGCTCAATAGTAGTAACTGCGATAGGGATCTTGGAGTCCTAGTGAACAACCATTTGGATATGAGCCAGCAGTGTGCAGCAGCTGCCAAAAAAGCCAACACAATTCTGGGCTTCATAAACAGAGAGATAGAATCAAGATCACATGAAGTGTTAATACCACTTTATAATGCCTTGGTAAGGCCACACTTGGAATACTGCATTCAGTTTTGGCCGTCGCGATGTAAAAAAAATGTTGATACTCCAGAAAGAGTGCAGAGAAGAGCAACAAAGATGATTAGGGGACTGGAGGCTAAAACTTATGAAGAACGGTTGCAGGAACTGGGTATGTCTAGTTTAATAAAAAGAAGGACTAGGGGAGACATGATAGCAGTGTTCTAATATCTCAGGGGTTGCCACAAAGAGCAGGGGGTCAACCTATTTTCCAAAGCACCTGAGGGTAGAACAAGAAGCAATGGGTGGAAACTAATCAAGGAGAGAAGCAACTTAGAACTAAGGAGAAAATTCCTGACAGTTAGACCAATCAATAAGTGGAACAACTTGCCTGAAGAAGTTGTGAATGCTCCAACACTGGAAATTTTTAAAAAAATGTTGGAAAACCATTTGTCTGAAATGGTGTAGGGTTTCCTGCCTGGGCAGGGGGTTGAACTAAAAGACCTCCAAGGTCCCTTCCAACTCTATTGTAATGTTATGTTATGTTATGTTATGTTATGTTATGTTATGTGATGTGATGTGATGTGATGTGATGTGATGTGATGTGATGTGATGTGATGTGATGTGACGTGACGTGACGTGACGTGACGTGACGTTATGTTATGTTATGTTAAGGCGTTTTGTTTATGAATAGATTGGCCCAGTCTTTGTGAATGGATACAAAAACTCCATTCCAAAGATCACTCTTTTCTGCTTGGCGCTGTTTTCCTATGGCAGGAAGACTGAAGCTGCTTTCTTCCTTTGTTAAGTTTGTTAAGTCCATTTCTCCTTTGGGGAAATATAATATTCTGCCTCTTTTAATATTCTCCAAAATATTTCATTCTCTAGGAGGGGGGAGGGCTTCCCACGGAACCAATCCAGGAGAGAATGATCTAAAAATAAGTAGAAATTTCCTAACAGTGAAAACAATCAACCACTGGTAGAGAAGAGAAATAGCACCTATTTCTTTTTAAAAAATAAATAAATCAGAATTTTGTATGCAAAAGAAAAATTAACAAGGACTAATAATTAGAATGAAGAAAGAAAGAAGAAAGAAAGAAAAAGTTGGATTAGAAGACCCCCAAGGTCCCTTCCAGTTCAATTCTGATCGCTCGATTGCAATTGAAATGAAAATCGTAAATGTTGACGTGCGGAAATTCAAAGAACAAAGTTTTCATTCTTGGCTCTGCCTAGACAGAAGTTTATCTGTTTTTTTTTTTGTTTTAAAGGACAGCTGAAGCATCTTTCTGGAATGAATTAACCAGGCCAAGAAGAAGAGAAAAGAAATATTGATTTCCAAAATTTCTTTCTGAAGTCGTGAAATGAAAAACATAAAAGCAAAATACTTTTTTTTTTAATGTTCAAAGCATCGGTTTGCAAATTACTGCAGAGTTGAGGCTGCCATTAATCAGTGTAACTAGATCAGTTGTCATGTTTTATTACCCAAACCATCTGTGATAAGTGTCACTCCATTCAACTGCAACATCAAAGTTTTGTCTGGTGCCTTTAGAAGGATGCTGTACCTTTAAGCGATGAGAAACAAACCTCCTCAAACCCTGCCAATCCATTGCAGAGATTTGCATTCTCTGCCAACTAGGAATTATCACCAAATACACAGTTAAAGTAGTTGCTTTATTTCTAATTCTTCACTAATAACTGTGAACTCATAGAAGGATCAGAAGATTGAGACGTTAATTCCAAGCATGATCGGGTCACATCGCACTGGAATTTAATTTCAAGAAATATTATGCATGGATTAACATCCTATTAAAATTCCAGTTGCCCAATTTATGGCTTCTATATAACTCGCAAGAGCTTATGTAGCTTCACTGGCGTGGCGTGTGCTACATGATGAAATACAGCTATTTGAAACATTTCAGTATCATTCAGATCATTAAAAGTTTGTGACGGGGGGGGGGGGAATGAAGTCGATACCTTTCGCCCAGGCGTTTTGTTTTGAGTTTAGCAGTTACTGTGCATCTCCAAAGAGCTTTCTAGCCTAAAAAAGAAAAGTTTGTCCGTTCCAATGCAAGATATATCTGCTTGTTTAATCTTTCACATGTAGATCTGTACAACTCATTTAATAAGCTGGGGAAATACCAAAAGGAAAAATCAAATCTTAATTAGTTTCAGCTGGCAGTTAGTGGCTTGGTTAGCATTGGATGGGAGACCACTGGGTAACATCAGAACTACGGACTAGACTTGGAAGATACACACATATAAACGCAAGCACATGTCCTGGAAAATGGCATTAGAAAACTATTTTAGAGCTCTTGCGGGAAAGATTGCACTGATTGCATCAATCAAAACATCAAGATCCAGCCTTGATCCAGATTTTTGTGAAGGAAAACAAAGTCAGAATAGCAATAGCACTTAAACTTACATACCACTTCATACTGCTTTTACAGCCCTCTCTAATTGGTTTACAGAGTCAACATATTGCCCCAAACAATCTGGGTCCTCATTTTACCCACATCAGAAGGATGGAAGGCTGAGTCAACCTTAAGGGTACTTCCATAAATAATGATTGAATGATGCTGATATTAGTTATTAAAAAGTGGAGGGAAGATACCTCTTCCTCTTAATCTTTAGGTATCCTGAGTGGTGAAGTCCAATTTTTTTTATTACCGATTCTGTGGGTGTGGCTTGGTAGGTGTGGTGTGATTTGGTGGGTGTGGCTTGGAGGGTGTGGCAGGGGAGGGATACTGCAGAATCTCCATTCCCACCCCACTCCAGGGGAAGGATATTGCAAAATCTTCATTCCCACCCCACTTCAGGGGAAGGATATTGCAAAATCTCCATTCTCACCCCACTCTGGGGCCAGCCAGAGGTGGTATTTGCCAATTCTCCAAACTACTCAAAATTTCCGCTAGCGGTTCGTCAGAACCTGTCAGAACCTGCTGGATTTTACTCTTGCATTTGTACCTGAATTAAACACTTCCATTGGTTGTCAGCCATTGTATTGACTATAGTCTGGCATTCTTCTAAGAGTTTAACCTTTGTGCAAAGATCTAGCTTGTGTCATGCCCCCATCGGAGCCTGAATCTGCAGAGGATGATAAGCCAGAACTGGAGCCGATGGAGATCAAAGGGGTGGCTTAGTTGGCTTTGGAGGAAAATGGGGAAGAGCAGGCACAGTCACGCCAGGGCTTTTCAGGATTGGGATGGTTTATAGGCAGGGAAAAAGGGGGGCAAGTTGACTAAGAGAGGCTAAGCAGTGAAAATGAGACTCAGAACTCGGGCGATGAGCAAGGACTATTCTCCTCCTGATCCTCGAGCACGGAGAGTGGAGAGAAGGCGAGAATAACATAGACTGACCTGACAGTTCAGGAGGAGAGCACCCCGCCCCTCTTCACAAGGCAAACCTGAGGACTGGGACTTAAGGAGATGCTGTGGAGACATTCATTGGGAACAAACACTGAATTCATGGAGTGTTGAGTGCCGACGTTTGAACTTACCTGGATTCTTTGCATTCTTTCTGGATTTCTGGTTTCCTTGCCTTGCTCCTCTGCTTCTTGGACTCCTCGACTTGTTCTGCTGGATTTCTTGTTTTGCAGCCATGGTGCTCACAGCATTGGGCTGGGTTATTTGCAGTCAGAAGCTGCTTGAGGTGCATGTGTGTGTGTGTGTGTGTGTGTGTCATCACTTTGCCAAAACTGTGGGCGTGTTTGGGGCAATTTGGAGCAACAAAGGGGCGCTTTGAACTGCCAGCTGCCTATGTTGCCTTTGTGCCATGCCCTGGGTCATCACAGCTTCATTTTAGAAGCAGAAGTGTAATCATCTTAGACGTGTTCGGTTAGAAAAATATAACGAGCGAAAAAATATTTAGGGGAGTATCTGTGGTTCAAGAGTAAAGTAGACTTGACTTGGGACACTCTTCCAGTTTTGGTTCTTCAATCACTTCCTGATGCCAAAAGTGACCCAAAAGGAGAAGAAGCCTATGAGAGGAGCCACAAAGTTCTCTTTCTCCCCCACCCACTCTATAATTTATCTCTCCACGTCGACTTTGTACGTGATAGAGACAATCCTGAATGTAAACAAGAGGAATTGTCATAACTACTGCCATTTACTTATTACATTGATCAACTGAATTTCCAAGATCTCAAGAAGGCATCTACGGAGTGTTTGATAGGGAACAATTTGAATATCTATGTCTAAAAGAAATGAAATGCAGAAGTGCAGAAATGCACATGACAATTCCATAATTCATGAGGCATCAGGAACAAAGCTATCAGGTATATGAATAGGAATGCATCTATTTATTTTCTCCTGCACCATTGTTTTAATAGCGAGACCTGTTTTAAGATACTGTGAATTATCTAGAATGTTGCAGTCAGGTATAAATCAATCAGGTAGATATATCTGTTGAAAAAAGCTATTTATGGACTGTGGACCTGTTTAATTTCTGTCTTAAACTACTGATGATGCAGGACTTGCTCAGAATAATTGACCACGATTGATTGTTTGATAAATCAATTGTTTATGTGCCATCAAATTGATATCAACACTTAGTGCCTACATATATTTTTCCCCCATAGCAATTTGTCCCTTACCTGGTCTTTCAGATCTTATAATGGTGCAACTATGACCATTGTAACCTTGCTGATGGTTGTCCCCTTCTTCTCCTTCCTTTCCAAGCATCAGAGCTTTCTCCAGAGATCTAGGTCTTTGCATACATTCAAAGTAGCATCAGTTGAGCCTGTTCATTCAAGTGAGAAGTCTGGATTGACTTATTTGTTGATACATTTCTTGGTTATCTTGGTCCATGGTATTCTCATGAGTCTTCTCCAATATCAACGTCTCGCTCAATAATCCCAGGATCTCTCGACAGTGAGATGAATATCATCTAAATATAATCAATCAATCAATCAATATTCCTGTATTACTTCTTCTAAGTTCAACTTTTGCTTCCTTACGGAATATTACTGCTTGACTTTTGTAAATATAGTCATATCATGACATGTGATTATCTTTTCCAAGGTTTTCATGACTGTTCCACAAGGTTCTAGTCTGCAGCAAATTTCTTGGCTCCAGTGGTGAAATTCAATTATTATTTTTTTACTACCGGTTCTGTGGACGTGGCTTGGTGGGCACGGTGTGGCTTGGTGGGCGTGGCAGGGGAAGGATACTTCAAAATCTCCATTCCCACCCCACTCTAGGGGAATGATACTGCAAAATTTCCATTCCTTCCCCATTCCTGGGGGAAGGATATTGCAAACTCTTCATTCCCACCCCACTCTGGGGCCAGCCAGAGGTGGTATTTGCCAGTTCTTCGAACTACTCAAAATTTCCACTACCGGTTCTCCAGAACCTATCAGAATTTGCTGGATTTCATCCCTGCTTGGCTCCTTCTTTCCTAACAGTTCATGGCTAATTTTAAATGACAAAAGCTGTGTATCCCTTTAATTAACTTCAGATTCATTTTTTTTTTCAGGTTGCTACAGCACTGAATGGAATGCAACTTGGTTGAGATGTGAATATTCCCAATACAAACGTAATTTGTTTCAACTCAGCCAAAGTGCCAGCCAAAATGATATTCTACATGCCATTCTGTTCTATCAGATGTGTTTCCAAGCTTTTTTAAAAAAAAAAGCAGTTCAAAAACTTCCCAACTTGATAAATCCAGTATAGGATTAATATTTATTAAATTTTATTTATTTATTTATTTGTCAAACACAACAATATATATAAGTATAAGCATGAAATAACCATACAAATTGGATACAATCAAAGGGAACCTTAGGACAGGAACGGTAGGCATGCTGGTGCTCTTATGCACGCCCCTTACAGACCTCTTAGGAATGGGGTGAGGTCAACAGTAGATAGTCTTTGGTTAAAGCTTTGGGGATTTTGGGATGAGACCACAGAGTCAGGTAGTGCATTCCAGACATTAACAACTCTGTTACTGAAGTCATATTTTCTACAATCAAGATTGGAGCGGTTCACATTAAGCTTAAATCTATTGTTTGCTCATGTATTGTTGCAATTGAAGCTGAAGTAGTCTTTGACAGGAAGGACATTGTAATAGATGATTCTATGAGTTAAACTTAAGTCATGTCGAAGACGGCATAGTTCTAAATTTTCTAAACCCAGGATTTCAAGTCTGGTGGCATAAGGTATTTTGTTGTGATCAGAGGAGTGGAGGACTCTTCTCGTGAAATATTTCTGGACACGCTCAATTGTATTAATGTCCGAAATGAGGTGTGGAAGACCTTTTAACTATCACAATATAAGCTTGCCTTGAATCACCAATGCTAAATGTAGTTTGGAGTGTCACTTCTAAATCCATAAGAGCATTCAAGGTTCAGCAAAACGTTGAGCATAGGTTACACAGATATTAAACACTTAATTTCCAAGGTGTTGGCTCTTTGAAGCAGATGGAAAGTAGGTAGGGCAAGAATTTGGGGTATGCTGGGTACAGAGGCAGGAAAAATTAAGCTAGGTAGGGTTTTTTTGGTTTTTTTTTACAGGATTGTAACACTGAACCTAGAGTGACAAGAAAAATTGACTGTCTTTATTACTGTTGATTTATACAAGCTGTCAGGCCTGGAAGCCATATTACCTTCAGGATCCAGGCCTGCCACAATCCTGTTGTGACCCAGACCCAAGTAGGTAGCAACAAACTCAGTCCGTGATCAAATAAACTTTATTCGAATTACTTCATTCCCAGCATTGTTCAACTCAAAGTAAAACAAATGCCTCCCAAACACAAATTCTTCAGTTTTCACAAACCTGAGTCCAATTAGACAAACTGCCAAAGGCCCTTTCTAGAAAATGTCCAGGAGCTACAAAAACAAAACATACACAAAGCAGAGGACGAAGCAGAAGACGCAGCTACAACGTTGTTTTCTGACAAAGCTGAAACATCAGTGCTGGTCTGTTTTAAGCCTTCTGGGAGGGGCCAATCATCTCTTGGCCCTACTCCCAAGTTGTCTTCTGCTTGAGCTGCTCTTGCCTTCTGGCATCTCTTCTCATGTGTGCATTAGGTTCCTCTGCCTCACTACTGTTCCTCTGCCTCACTACTATCAGTTTCTGGAGGCTCTGGAGTCCGCACCTCACTTCCTGATGGCCCTGGCCTCACCTCAGCCTCATCGCTATCTGACTCCGTTGCCAGCACCGTAGGCTGCTGATGGACCACAACAAATCCTACCCTGGGAAGTTGGGAGGGGGGATTGCATGAGTGAAATAGAATTAGCCATAACAAAAGTTTGCAGAGAAGTTCGAGGCCATGGTGTCCGACCGCTGTGCAGAGAAGAAAATGGAGGTTGTCTTCTGTACATGAAGGAACTGATTGGAGCAGTGGTGGACATGTGGGAGAAGTGGGCAAAGTCTTGAACTTTCTTTTAGGTGAGGGAAACCCAGAAGATCTCAGATCAGGGTTTTCCACAGATGTGCCAATATGACATCTCCAATCAAAGTTTGCTTTGGGGGACCGCAAGCTTCGGAGTTTGATTTCGTTGGTGGTGTTACTTGGAACCCTGACCCGAGCAGCAAAAATTAACAGATGTTTTGCAGCTATCTTCAAAAGATACCCTAGAAGGATTAAAGCCGGCTCACAATGAAAGTTGTTTTCCTTCCCAACAACACCCTGTTCCACTTGTTTCCTTTACATACCCACAGAAATGCACTGTTGGCATCTCTCGTAAAGGAAGACTTTTTTTATTGCATTTTTTTTCTTTGTTTTAAATCTTAAAGACAGTAACTGGGCTTCCTCTTCCGAATACTTCAACTTTACTGTACTTAAACTTAGAACTTCGACAAGACCTAAGTTTAACTCATAGAATCATCTATTGCAATGTCCTTCCTGTTAAAGACTACTTCAGCTTCAATTGCAATAAAAGAAGAGCAACCAATAGATTTAAACTGAACGTTAACCGCTTCAATCTAGATTGCAGAAAATATGACTTCTGTAACAGAGTTATCAGTGCTTGGAACACATTACCTGATTCTGTGGTCTCTTCTCATAATCCCCAAAGCTTTAACCAAAAACTTTCTACTATTGACCTCACCCCATTCCTAAGAGGTCTGTAAGGGGTGTGCATAAGAGCACCAGCATGCCTACCATTCCTGTCCTAATGTTCTCTTTGGCTGTATTCAGTTTGTATGGTTATTTCATGCTTATACTTATATATATATTGTTGTGTTTGACAAAATAAATAAGTAAATAAAAAAAATAAAAATAAGTAAGTTTGAACCTACTGTATCTTCAGGAAGTCTGCTTTGAGATCTAGAGGAATGATAATAATTTATCAAGCTAAATTTCTTGGTTGCAACACATTCAGAACACAAAAATGGGCTCGTGGAATAAACATCATCCTTCTGAGTAATAGCAATAGCAATAGCATGTAGACTTATATACTGCTTTACAGCCCTCTCTAAGCAGTTTTACAGAATCAGCATATTTCCCCCAACCAGTGATGAAATCCTTCGTGGGTTGTCACCTGTTCGCTGCCCGCGCATGCGCGGTGTGTGCCAAATGTGTGCTGCATACATGCGCACATGCTGCGCATGCACATGTGTAGTGCACATCGAACACAGGCTGTGGATGTGCTTATGCAGTGCGCACCAAATGTGTGCTTCACATGGAAAAATGAGCCTCTTGAAGGTAATGTATAACAGCGAGGGGGGGTGGAGCAGCTGTGCCACACAATTTAGATTCGCTAGAAAGCAGGATTTCTTGCTTTCTAGTGAATATAAATCACGCGGCACAGCTGATCGTCGGAAATACCGGTTCAGATAAACCGGTAGCTTCTTTTTACTACCGGTTCACCCAACCGGTGCAAACTGGTAGCATTTCACTTCTACCCCCAACAATTTGGGTCCTCATTTTGCTCACCTCGGAAGGATGGAAGGTTGAGTCAACCTAAGAAGGAGAAGAGTAAACAAGAAGAGATTAGAAAGAATTCAATGCTGGGCATTTATCTGAAGCAAGGATTCAGCTAAGCTCAGTTAAGCCAGGACTGGCCTCTGTTGTTCCAGCAGTCTTCATACTGCCATTTACTAAGGACCAGAATTCTTCTTCTCGGTGTGAATCAGTGGTGAAATTCAATTTTTTTTACTAGCAGTTCTGTAGGCGTGGCTTGGTGGGCATGGTGTGGCTTGGTGGGCGTGGCTTGGTGGGCATGGCAGGGGAAGGATACTGCAAAATCTTCATTCCTTCCCCACTCTTGGGGGAAGAATATTGCAAAATCCCCATTCCTACCCCACTCCCGGGGAAGGATACTGCAAAATCTTCATTTCCACCCCACTCCAGGGGAAGAATACTGCAAAATCTCCATTCCCTCCTCACTCCTGGGGGAAGATTTTTGCAAAAACTCCATTTCCACCCCACTCCAGGGGAAAGATACTGCAAAATCCCCATTCCCACCCAACTCTGGGGCCAGTTTGCCGGCTCTCCGAACTACTCAAAATTTCCACTACCGGTTCTCCAGAACCTGTCAGAACCTGCTGGATTTCACCCCTGGTGTGAATACAGCTGGATTCGGTCAAGGGTTATAATACAATTCATAAAATGATATAATACAATTCATAAAATGAATTGTATTTATTTTATGTATTCAATTCATGCTTAAACTTATATATATTATCTAATATGTACTCAACAAAATAAATAAATAAAATAAATTAATAAAAGGGGATCTGTCCTTCCAAGCATCCATATATAGGTAGGGTTAGCTCTCTCTTGCCATAACCTTCAATGAGCTCCATCTACTGCCTTCTAAACTCAACAGGATTGGGAGGAAATATGTTTGATCCAGGCCTTGAATGCTAGGTGGCATGGCATGATTGTGAGGACCATACCAAAGCCACTGTCAGGCCTTTGAAACATACCAGACTAGGCAACTAAAGTTATGAATGTTTCTCCTGCTTTTATTATAGGATTAGACTAACAAAATCTTGCCAATCTAAATGTGTCTCCCCCTCCTTGCCTATATCTTCAAGATATCTACAGATGGTCAAATCTGAGATGCTTTTATCAAATGACATTTCTGTCTCAGATTCAATTGTTTGGTCTGATCACTGCCTTGGTAAAAGCCATTTCTCCTCTTCTCAAGATGACTCTTATATCCCCCTGATAAACTGTTTCTTTGGATGCTTCTCCTTGTCTGAGGAACACTTTTGAGACAGGACCATGAAGAACCTTAAAAGCAATAGGCCATGATTTGAAATGACCGTGAATGGTTTTTGTTGAGATGCTAACTATCCAACCAAAAGAATATTAAGTCAGTCTACTCAAAAACAAAATATCTTTACTGGTTATCTTATTATGACCCATCCCAACAGAGCTTCTCAACGGCTCCTATTTCCAATTTCACAGGACATGGTTTCCAAATAAAACTGTTATTTTTTTATTATTATTATTATTTTTTGATGCATTAGAAGTCTGGGAGAAAAAAGTCCTCAGTCAAGATGCCCTTTTTTAAAGTCATAGTAAGTCCAGGAGATTAGAAGAGATGGGATAGAAGCAGAAAAACGGGGAAAACAATGCAGCTTCAGTGCTTATTATTCTTTCTGTTTCCTGGTGAAAAAAGAGCCCAGTATTTATCTGATCATTCATGCTTACTAGATTAAAATTTATAGTATGAAAAAGGTACCCTAATTCCAGTACTTGATGAAAAGCTCTACAGCTATCATAAGATCCTGTCCCAAAGTTTTATTCATGAATTATCATCTGATGGAGTCCCAGTATCAATTTCAGGCTGTTCCATGCAGTACACAAATTGTGCCATCTCTATAATTATTATTTTTTATTTGCATTTATATCCCGCCCTTCTCTGAAGACTCAGGGCGGCTTACACTATGTCAAGCAATAGTCTTCATCCATTTGTATATTATATACAAAGTCAACTTATTGCCCCCAACAATCTGGGTCCTCATTTTACCTACCTTATAAAGGATGGAAGGCTGAGTCAACCTTGGGCCTGGTGGGATTTGAACCTGCAGTAATTGCAAGCAGCTGCTGTTAATAACAGACTGTCTTAGCAATGAAGACAGTGTCATAGATACGGTCAGCAATGATTCATGGATTCATCAGGAATCCCAAATATAAGGCTAAATGAATCCATCAATTTCACTTCTTCGTTTTCCCTCTTTACCCAATGTATAAGTTTGCTTTGATCCACCTGTGTTTCAGTTTATGAATTCACACTTTCCACACCTGCCCAAGAAGCTGCATCTGTATTTCTTGCAATGTAATGCACCCCTGGCGGACATTTTCCTTAATACTTAGGAAGATTTTTTTTTTTCAGTTGTCAACTCATTACAAAAATTTGAGGAAGTGTCATATGCAGGTGTTTTCTGGTTTATATACTGTAAGCGTTCAGCAGAGTAGCAGTTGAGTAGCTTTGTAAACGCAACTGAAAAGAAGTTCTATTGCAAATGAATTTCTATTCCATCCTTATATTGTTTTCAGAGGGAGTTGGGCGGTCTTCTGAGGAAGCTGGGCAATTAAGAAACGGGAAATTTAAATAAAAATTGCTTTCACCTGCCCAATAGGCTAAATTTGTCTTTTGCAAACCTTACAAAGCCTACAATGTCCCTGTCATGTCCCACTCCTCCTCTGACGGCCCGGTCGGGGAAGTCTGTATCAAGCGTGGCCACAAAGCCTCTGCAGCTTTGCCAAAGTTCTGTCAGAGTTCTCAGGGCAGGCAGGAATCCAAGGTGTGACTTCAGCAATCCAAATTAGACTTTGCCTGAATCAAAGAATGCCAGAAAGCACATCCTTTATATAGGCCATGGGGTGTGGCTCCATGACTCAGCACTTATCCAGGCCTGCCCTTCCCTTCCTTTTGCTGACGTCACCTCTCCATTCTCCGGAAGCGTGTATCCCTCCACCTTCCAGCTGCTGACAATTCCAGCTCGTGACTGGCTTCCTGCTCCTCATGTTCACATGCTGTGGGGGAGGGGTTTATTTGCTCAGTCTGTCTGGGCATAGTGCCAGGACTGGGGGCTGGAAGCATGCCAGGCCGTTTGTCTGCATTATCAGTCCCTGGCTGAGGTAACAGGAGATGAGAGGGGCCCGGCTGCGGAGAGGGGGATGGGCAAGGCACAACAGTCCAATTCGTATTGGGTTATTTTGATGTATATGTGTACTGATCAGGCAATTCCTTTTTTTTTTTTTTTTTTGGAGTAAACAAAATTATGTGAAGCACCAAGAAGTTGTAAGAAGTAGCAAAGCAAGAAATTAAAGTAGGAAACAAGGAAAAACAAAAGGAAACATAAGTAGAACTAGTTCTCCCCTCACACCATGCACTATACTTCCTCATATTTTCTAATCTTACCAACCAACTTGGCCTTTGGTTCCTTAACTTCTCACCCCTCCTTTTCTAAGGGTCCTACTAACTCTATACTATTACCCCAAGATGCTTTTTCTGGAGGGAACTGGACTTTCTTGATTTTTCTTTGATGAGATTTCGCTTTTCATCCAAGAAGCTTCTTCAGCTCTGAAAGGATAGTGGGGAATGGAAGGATTTATACTCCTTGCAGACAGCTGGTCATTTGCATTCTTTTAGGAGGGTCATTGAAGCCCTTAGAGGTTTATCTGTGTCCTCAGGGTCACCTGAATGGTGCTTCTGGTTCCTGTAGTTTGCAGTTTTTCTTCTGGAAATCCATTACTATTCCCACACCATTCCAAGGGTGTTCATCCCAAATTGTATACCTAAAAGTCTGTATAGATTCTCAGTTATCCAGGTCATAGTTGTCCCAAGGTGCTTTTTCTGGAGGCAATGGGACTCCAAGTAACCAGCTGTCTGCAAGGAATATAAATCCTTCCATTCCCCCACTATCCTGTCAGAGCTGAAGAAGTTTCTTGGGTGAGAAGCGAAACATCCTCAAAGAAAAAACAAGAAGTCCAGTTGCCTCCAGAAAAAGCATCTTTGGGACAACCAGGACCTGGAGGACTTGAGAATCTCTAAAGACTCCATACAATTCCATATTCTCCCCTTCCTGCTTAATCCTTTCCCTTCTGATATTCATTTTTGATTCGGTTTTTATTCATCCTGTCCCTATAATAAATCATTTCAGTGTATTTTGTTGAACTAAACATACACTTCATATTCATTCATTTCATTCATTCCCCCTTCCTTTCTCCTTCCTTCCTTCCTTCCTTCCTCCCTCCCTCCCTCCCTCCTTCCTTCCTTCCTTTTTTTAAATTTACATTTATATCCCGCCCTCCTCCGAAGACTCAGGGCGGCTTACACTGTGTTAAGCAATAGTCTTCATCCATTTGTATATTATATACAAAGTCAACTTATTGCCCCCAACAATCTGGGTCCTCATTTTACCTACCTTATAAAGGATGGAAGGCTGAGTCAACCTTGGGCCTGGTGGGACTTGAACCTGCAATAATTGCAAGCAGCTGCTGTTAATAACAGACTGCATTAGCCTGTTGAGCCACCAGAGGTCCTTCCCTCCCTCCCTCCCTCCCTTTTTTCTGGATTTCTTTTTTCCCTCTTTTCTAACACATGCACCTTAAGTAGCTCATTTGCACTGTGCCTACATTTATATTTCTCTTGAAATATTTATTTTTCCCTTCAATATTACGAATAGGCAGAAGCATGGTCTTATCCATATAATAAGTCCATATAATATATATATCCATATAATAATATTATCCATAGTGACTGTTTATTCTTCCAGCAGACAGTCATTTTCCACAATAGAACGCATCCATGATCTTTTTACCATGACTTGCATGTCTTAAAATCTCTCCATCCATTTTAATCGATGTTTTACTGACATGCACAACACCAGACCTGAAATCCTGGGTTTAGAAAATTTAGAACTCCGCCGCCTTCGACAAGACCTGAGTTTAACTCATAAAATAATCTGTTACAATGTCCTTCTTGTCGAAGACTGCTTCAGCTTCAATCGCAACAATACACGAGCACACAATAGATTTAAGCTTAATGTTAACCGCTCCAATCTTGATTGCAGAAAATATGACTTCTGTAACAGAGTTGTTAATGCTTGGAACACACTACCTGACTCTGTGGTCTCTTCCCAAAATCCCCAAAGCTTCAACCAAAAACTGTCTACTATTTACCTCACCCCTTTCCTAAGGGGCGTGCATAAGAGCACAAGCATGCCTATCGTTCCTGTCCTATTGTTTCCTTTCGTTATATCCAATTAATATAGTTATTACATACTCATGCTTTTATATATGCTTATATATTGTTTAGTTATTTCATGCTTATGCTTATATATACTGTGTGACAAAATAAATAAATAAATAAAAAAAAATATAAAAAAATAAATAATAAATAAAATAAATATATTTATTCCGGGGTTGTGGCTTTTTCTCTTTTTATGGGGGAGGTTACATATAAATAACTTGCAATCCATTTTCCCTTTTCATCCAGTTAGCTTGGCATTATTTTTCAAAACCATATTTTTGTTGTATCAGACGTCTATGTGAGGTATGCTGCAGATCCATGGGCTTATTAGCCAGCAACATCTTATACATGCGACAGTACATGCACATTCATATACCAAACCAAAACGTTTCAAACACTACTACAGGGGGAGGTAAAAGAAGCTACTATTTATTTTACCTGTATCTATAAATATTTTAATCTGCCTTCGGGAAATCATACATCATTGCCATACGTCAAATATATCTCAGAAATTACCAACAGACTATTACAACCACACGGCAACATTGTAACACACAAACCAACTAAAGCCCTCCAAAACATCCTAAGTAAACCAAAAGACCCAAACAACCCCAGAAGAAAAAACAGAAGTCATCTATAATATACAGTGTAAGGACTGCAAGGCATTATGTAAGACAAAGAAGCAGAAGACTAGCAGAGCACATCCATGACCCCGACTGGCAGTTAGAAGACATGATGAAAACTTTAATTTCACAACACATGGACAAACTTAACCCTAGTTTCAACTGGGAAACTGTGACCAACCTAGATCAACTGAGAATAGGATAGAGTAGAGTAGAGTAGAGTAGAGTAGAGTAGAGTAGAGTAGAGTAGAGTAGAGTAGAGTAGAGTAGAGTAGAGTAGAGTAGAGTAGAAAACTAGAATAGAATAGAATAGAATAGAATAGAATAGAATAGAATAGAATAGAATAGAATAGAATAGAATAGAATAGAATTCTTTATTGGCCAAGCGTGATTGGACACAAGGAATTTGTCTTGATGCATACGCTTTCAGTGTACATAAAAGAAAAGATACATTTGTCAAGAATCATAAGGTACAATACTTAATGATAGTCATAGGGAATAAATAAGCAATCAAATCATATTAGGAAACAGTCAATATAAATCATAAGGATAACAGCAACAAGGTTAGATCAAAGTCCAAAAGCACAGAGAATTCCTGAAAGCCTGACAATGACAAATCAGCCATCAACAGGCACATAGACATAAACAATACCTGCATACCATTCAAAAGGACAATCAACAAGCTCCAAAGTGAACACTAAAACCTTCTCATCAGCAATCAATACCTAGGTGAACAGAGATTAATACCAAGATCAACATTAGACTATCCATCAAGAAGCAAACAATACCTTAATCAAGGAACTGCTAAACAAACTAACAATAAACAGTCCAACCAAAGAATCACCACGACTGATGTCATTAACACTGACTAGAATATAAACTGACAGCAAATCCCATTCCTTGGTAGCACTGATGATGTTACCTAGTTCGGCAATCAAACATCTGCAAGAAAACCAAGGACTCCACAATTTAACCCTATAGACTCAGCAATTTTTGCAGCAAGTTTTTCTTCTCTCTCCACTGCCTCTTTCAGTCTTCATTCCAGCAAGTATCCTTTTTCACGCTTCCCATTGATTCAATTTCTCACATTTCAGTGACACTCGATAACGTAACTCTTTTCATTGTAATCCAAGCAGCTTCAATATCCTCTTTCTTTTACAACCACTTTTCAGTCATTATGTGGGGAGAGTAACCAAACCATTAATACGTATTTTCTGTTTTTGTACATGGCTCATTTTTTCCCCTTCCTTTAGAAGAAAAGCTATAATTCTCATTTACTTCACTTCTTCCTTTTTTCTTCTAACATCCATTTTCCCCCAAAACAATCTCCCAATAAGGATGTTTACCAGGTCAAAACTTCCCACAAGCTTCTATCCTTCCCTAATTCTCTCAGGTTTTGACTGTAGGGAATCCAATCAATGTTACTTTTTAGATTTATATTCAGCTTTTTCCCTGCATTGTTATGAACAAAAACAAACCTTTTTTTCTTAATCAATCACCAGTCACATTCACATTTGATTTTGCAAATGGTCCGTTCACTTTTTTTCTTTAGCATCTTGCATCATTCATCTATTCAACAAAATAGCCCAGCAGCTCAATTCAATAAAATTTATTTTGAATGCTGCATATCTTATTCTGTTATCCCTATTCCCTAGAATATAACTGTTTCACTTCCAACTGAGGTTCTCATATAATGATTTTTAATAAGATAGAGAAGGGATAAACTGCTTTAGCATCTGATTAATACCCAGGTCGCATTCAGCATTCCATGATAATTATAAGGACAATAAAGGTTAAAAATAGCCTGATCAAAAAGTTAAGTGTATATTATATATACTATTAATCGTTTCATAGTTCCCATCACCAATCTCTTTTCACTTATGACTGTATGACTATAACTTGTTGCTGGCAATCCTTATGATTTATATTGATATATTGACCATCAATTGTGTTGTAAATGTCGTACCTTGATGAAAGTATCTTTTCTTTTATGTACACTGAGAGCATATGCATCAAGACAAATTCCTTGGGTGTCCAATCACACTTGGCCAATAAAATTCTATTCTATTCTATTCTATATGAAAGAAATATTGTTCCAATATAAATCAAAGCTGATTACTTCTATTGCATAAAAAAATAGGTCTGTTCCATTTTTTTGTTATTTTTTAAAATGGTTGCCCAATTTGCACACTATGAATCACTAATATGGAATTAAAAGAGGAGGAGGAAGAGGAGGAGGAAGAGGAAGAGGAAGAAGAAGAAAAGGAGGAGGAGGAGGAGAAGGAGAAGAAGAGGAAGAGGAGGAAGAGGAGGAAGAGGAGGAGAAAGAGAAGAAGAAGAGGAGAAAGAGGAGGAGAAAGAAGTTGTTTCCAATTCTCCTATATCTCAGTTAAGTACCTGATGACTAATCAATCAAATTTATTTATTTATTTATTTATTTATTTATTTATTTATTTTGTCACAACAATATATGTAGGTATCATACAAAAAGATTATATAGCATATAAACGCATATATGAGTAAATATTAGGAGGTATAAGCATATATATATATAGGAAGAAGAAAAGAAAAACAATAGGACAGGAATGTTAGGCACGTTTGTGCGATTATGCACGCCCCTTATGGTCCTCTTAGGAATGGGGTGAGGTCAATAGTAGAGAGCTTTTGGTTAAAGCTTTTAGGATTATGAGAAGAGACCACAGAGTCAGGTAAAGTATTCCAAGCACTGATGATTCTGTTACAGAAGTCATATTTTCTGCAATCTAGATTAAAGCGGTTGACATTTAGTTTAAATCTATTAGTTGCTCTAGTATTATTGCAATTAAATTTCACTGAAAGAGTCAGACAAATGAGAAGCATAAACCTCGGATATCCAAGCTAGCTATATGAGTCCAAGCATCATGCATTCTTTTCTTTTCTTTTAATGACAAAGATCTGTATTATTCTCCTTTGCAATAACTTCAGTTCTGTAAGAAGAACCCAAGTTTACAAACAGGAATCAAGGCAGGAGCCTTCCTTGTTTTATTCCCAACATCTGTTTCATAAAGATTTGCTGCCTTTAGGCACGATGCTTCGCATTGAGCTGTGATGAGTAATGTTACAGCACAATTTCTTCGCATAAATCTTGATGAATGTCTTGGAAATTCGAAAAACAGAAACAATATCACTCCAGAAAGAGCAAAAGAATCTAACTCGTTCCTTTAAAACATGGACCTCCGATAATTGTTGAAAGTAAAGTTCTGGAGTTGTTGCAATGTTCTGAGCAGCAGTTTAGAAATGAAGACAAATATGGGTGTCTAGCTTTCCACACCTCGAAATTCTTGCACTGCTTCATGCCAACATTCTAAGCTTCAAGCCAGGCACCCTAATGAGAATGCACACTGTGACAATCTGCTAGGTAAGCTATTATATGCGGAGCAATTTCATTATTTTTAATGTATGTGCACAGTCTATGAATATAGAAGGATTCCTTTGACTCATCAAAATCCTATAAAGAATTACATTTTTTTTAAAAAAAAAAAAAGCAAGAAAGAGAAACTCCGTAGGACAGCAATTTCTCCTGCACTTAGAATAATACTGCATCCAGTTTTGGTCACCATATTATTTTTTTTAAAAAAAGAAAGATGTTGAAAGAGTGCAGAAAAGAGCAACGAAATTGATTAGGGGTCTGTAGGCTAAAACATACGAGGAACTGTTGAAGGAATTGGGCATGCCTAGTCTTTTATTTATTTTATTTATTTATTTATAATCCAATTTCTATACCGCCCTTCTCCCGAAGGACTCAGGGCAGTTTACAGCCGTATTAAAAAACACAAAAGTACACATAATATAAATAACAAATTTAAAACACATTTAAAACGAATATTTAATTGGTCAATTTACTAAAATGGTCAAAACTGACATAAAAACCTTTAAAATTTAAAAACTATAATTAAAATACATTTAAAATACATTTAGGCTAGTCCCGCACGATTAAATAATAAAGTTTTTAATTTCCGCTTGAAGGTTTGGAGGTCGGGGACTTGGTGTAACCCCGGAGGTAACTCGTTCCAAAGGGCCGGTGCTGCCACAGAAAAGGCTCTCCCTCTGGGGGTCGCCAACCGACATTGTTTGGTCGACGGCACCCTGAGCAGGCCCACTCTGTGGGAGCGCACAGGTCGTTGGGAGGTTATCGGTGGCAGAAGGCGGTCTCGTAGATACCCCGGTCCTAAGCCATGGAGCGCTTTGAAGGTGGTCACTAACACCTTGAATTGCACCCGGAAGGCTACCAGCAGCCAGTGCAGGCCACGCAGGATGGATGTTATATGGGAGCAACGTGGTGCTCTTCAAGGGGAGCCCCATGTAGAGAGCATTGCAATAGTCCAGGCGAGAGGTAACGAGGGCATGAGTGACCGTGCATAAGGAGTCCCGGTCAAGGAAGGTCTAGTGAAAAGAAGAATTAGGGGTGACATAATAGCAGCATTCCAATATTTGAGGGACTGCCACAAAGAAGAGGGAATTGACCTATTTTCCAAAGTATTGGAAGGCAAGATAAAAAACAATGGATGGAACTGTTGGAAGAAAATTTCAGTCCGGTTCCAAGCTGGGAGCAAAACGTTGGAAACAAAATGGAGGCTGGCTACAAGAAAAGAAGATCTCTGTTTATTTGGTTTCCATAAATGTCAGTGACAGCAGCATGTTTCTGGGGTGGCTGACAAAACGGCTGAGAGAGTGGATGGATTTTATAGGGTTCTGGGATTTAGTGATTGAGTTGGTGGTTGTGCAATGTAGTGGTTGTGTCTTTTGTTATTCTAATGGTGGTGGGTAAATCCTATTATGTCCTAAAGGTCATGTCCCATCTGTAGAATTTGGGTGGGGGGCAGCGGTGGGTTTCAGCAGGTTCTGACCAGTTCTAGAGAACTGGTAGCGAAAATTTTGAGTAGTTCGGAGAACCGGTAGTAAAAATTCTGACTAGCCCTGTCCCCATCTATTCTCTGCCTCCCAAATCTCAGATGATTGGGAGGAAATGGGGATTTTGCAGTAACCTTCCCCTGGACTGGGGAGGGAATGGAGATTTTTTAGTATTCTTCCTCTGCCATGCCGACCAAGCCATGCCACGCCCACCAAAGCCACACCCACAGAACCGGTAGTAAAAAATTTTGAAACCCACAACTGGTGAGGGGATGTAAATTCTTAATTCCTTCTGCTCTAGACTTCTGTGGGAGCTTGTGGCTGTGAAAAAAGTGAAAAAAATAAGGTTCTACATTTAGGCAAAAAAACAAAAAACAAAATGCACAATAATAGTAACTGCGAGAGGGATCTTGGAGTCCTAGTGAACAACCATTTGGATATAAGCCAGCAGTGTGCAGCAGCTGCCAAAAAAGCCAACACAATTCTGGGCTTCATAAACAGAGAGATAGAATCAAGATCACATGAAGTGTTAATACCACTTTATAATGCCTTGGTAAGGCCACACTTGGAATACTGCATTCAGTTTTGGTCGTCACAATGTAAAAAAAAATGTTGATACTCCAGAAAGAGTGCAGAGAAGAGCAACAAAGATGATTAGGGGACTGGAGACTAAAACTTATGAAGAACGCTTTGCAGGAAGTCGGTATGTCTAGTTTAACAAAAAGAAGGACTAGGGGAGACATGATAGCAGTGTTCCAATATCTCAGGGGTTGCCACAAAGAGCAGGAGGTCAACCTATTTTCCAAAGCACCTGAGGGTAGAACAAGAAGCAATGGGTGGAAACTAATCAAGGAGAGAAGCAACTTAGAACTAAGGAGAAAATTCCTGACAGTTAGAACAATCAATAAGTGGAACAACTTGCCTGAAGAAGTTGTGAATGCTCCAACACTGGAAATTTTTTAAAAAATGTTGGATAGCCATTTGTCTGAAATGGTGTAGGGTTTCCTGCCTGGGCAAGGGGTTGGACTAGAAGACCTCCAAGGTCCCTTCCAACTCTATTGTAATGTTATGTTATGTGATGTGATGTGATGTGATGTGATGTGATGTGATGTGATGTGATGTGATGTGATGTGATGTGATGTGATGTGATGTGACGTGACGTGACGTGACGTGACGTGACGTTATGTTATGTTATGTTAAGGCGTTTTGTTTATGAATAGATTGGCCCAGTCTTTGTGAATGGATACAAAAACTCCATTCCAAAGATCACTCTTTTCTGCTTGGCGCTGTTTTCCTATGGCAGGAAGACTGAAGCTGCTTTCTTCCTTTGTTAAGTTTGTTAAGTCCATTTCTCCTTTGGGGAAATATAATATTCTGCCTCTTTTAATATTCTCCAAAATATTTCATTCTCTAGGAGGGGGGAGGGCTTCCCACGGAACCAATCCAGGAGAGAATGATCTAAAAATAAGTAGAAATTTCCTAACAGTGAAAACAATCAACCACTGGTAGAGAAGAGAAATAGCACCTATTTCTTTTTAAAAAATAAATAAATCAGAATTTTGTATGCAAAAGAAAAATTAACAAGGACTAATAATTAGAATGAAGAAAGAAAGAAGAAAGAAAGAAAAAGTTGGATTAGAAGACCCCCAAGGTCCCTTCCAGTTCAATTCTGATCGCTCGATTGCAATTGAAATGAAAATCGTAAATGTTGACGTGCGGAAATTCAAAGAACAAAGTTTTCATTCTTGGCTCTGCCTAGACAGAAGTTTATCTGTTTTTTTTTTTGTTTTAAAGGACAGCTGAAGCATCTTTCTGGAATGAATTAACCAGGCCAAGAAGAAGAGAAAAGAAATATTGATTTCCAAAATTTCTTTCTGAAGTCGTGAAATGAAAAACATAAAAGCAAAATACTTTTTTTTTTAATGTTCAAAGCATCGGTTTGCAAATTACTGCAGAGTTGAGGCTGCCATTAATCAGTGTAACTAGATCAGTTGTCATGTTTTATTACCCAAACCATCTGTGATAAGTGTCACTCCATTCAACTGCAACATCAAAGTTTTGTCTGGTGCCTTTAGAAGGATGCTGTACCTTTAAGCGATGAGAAACAAACCTCCTCAAACCCTGCCAATCCATTGCAGAGATTTGCATTCTCTGCCAACTAGGAATTATCACCAAATACACAGTTAAAGTAGTTGCTTTATTTCTAATTCTTCACTAATAACTGTGAACTCATAGAAGGATCAGAAGATTGAGACGTTAATTCCAAGCATGATCGGGTCACATCGCACTGGAATTTAATTTCAAGAAATATTATGCATGGATTAACATCCTATTAAAATTCCAGTTGCCCAATTTATGGCTTCTATATAACTCGCAAGAGCTTATGTAGCTTCACTGGCGTGGCGTGTGCTACATGATGAGATACAGCTATTTGAAACATTTCAGTATCATTCAGATCATTAAAAGTTTGTGACGGGGGGGGGGGGAATGAAGTCGATACCTTTCGCCCAGGCGTTTTGTTTTGAGTTTAGCAGTTACTGTGCATCTCCAAAGAGCTTTCTAGCCTAAAAAAGAAAAGTTTGTCCGTTCCAATGCAAGATATATCTGCTTGTTTAATCTTTCACATGTAGATCTGTACAACTCATTTAATAAGCTGGGGAAATACCAAAGGAAAAATCAAATCTTAATTAGTTTCAGCTGGCAGTTAGTGGCTTGGTTAGCATTGGATGGGAGACCACTGGGTAACATCAGAACTACGGACTAGACTTGGAAGATACACACATATAAACGCAAGCACATGTCCTGGAAAATGGCATTAGAAAACTATTTTAGAGCTCTTGGGAAAGATTGCACTGATTGCATCAATCAAAACATCAAGATCCAGCCTTGATCCAGATTTTTGTGAAGGAAAACAAAGTCAGAATAGCAATAGCACTTAAACTTACATACCACTTCATACTGCTTTTACAGCCCTCTCTAATTGGTTTACAGAGTCAACATATTGCCCCAAACAATCTGGGTCCTCATTTTACCCACATCAGAAGGATGGAAGGCTGAGTCAACCTTAAGGGTACTTCCATAAATAATGATTGAATGATGCTGATATTAGTTATTAAAAAGTGGAGGGAAGATACCTCTTCCTCTTAATCTTTAGGTATCCTGAGTGGTGAAGTCCAATTTTTTTTATTACCGATTCTGTGGGTGTGGCTTGGTAGGTGTGGTGTGATTTGGTGGGTGTGGCTTGGAGGGTGTGGCAGGGGAGGGATACTGCAGAATCTCCATTCCCACCCCACTCCAGGGGAAGGATATTGCAAAATCTTCATTCCCACCCCACTTCAGGGGAAGGATATTGCAAAATCTCCATTCTCACCCCACTCTGGGGCCAGCCAGAGGTGGTATTTGCCAATTCTCCAAACTACTCAAAATTTCCGCTAGCGGTTCGTCAGAACCTGTCAGAACCTGCTGGATTTTACTCTTGCATTTGTACCTGAATTAAACACTTCCATTGGTTGTCAGCCATTGTATTGACTATAGTCTGGCATTCTTCTAAGAGTTTAACCTTTGTGCAAAGATCTAGCTTGTGTCATGCCCCCATCGGAGCCTGAATCTGCAGAGGATGATAAGCCAGAACTGGAGCCGATGGAGATCAAAGGGGTGGCTTAGTTGGCTTTGGAGGAAAATGGGGAAGAGCAGGCACAGTCACGCCAGGGCTTTTCAGGATTGGGATGGTTTATAGGCAGGAAAAGGGGCAAGTTGACTAAGAGAGGCTAAGCAGTGAAAATGAGACTCAGAACTCGGGCGATGAGCAAGGACTATTCTCCTCCTGATCCTCGAGCACGGAGAGTGGAGAAGGCGAGAATAACATAGACTGACCTGACAGTTCAGGAGGAGAGCACCCCGCCCCTCTTCACAAGGCAAACCTGAGGACTGGGACTTAAGGAGATGCTGTGGAGACATTCATTGGGAACAAACACTGAATTCATGGAGTGTTGAGTGCCGACGTTTGAACTTACCTGGATTCTTTGCATTCTTTCTGGATTTCTGGTTTCCTTGCCTTGCTCCTCTGCTTCTTGGACTCCTCGACTTGTTCTGCTGGATTTCTTGTTTTGCAGCCATGGTGCTCACAGCATTGGGCTGGGTTATTTGCAGTCAGAAGCTGCTTGAGGTGCATGTGTGTGTGTGTGTGTGTGTGTCATCACTTTGCCAAAACTGTGGGCGTGTTTGGGGCAATTTGGAGCAACAAAGGGGCGGTTTGAACTGCCAGCTGCCTATGTAGCCTTTGTGCCATGCCCTGGGTCATCACAGCTTCATTTTAGAAGCAGAAGTGTAATCATCTTAGACGTGTTCGGTTAGAAAAATATAACGAGCGAAAAATATTTAGGGAGTATCTGTGGTTCAAGAGTAAAGTAGACTTGACTTGGGCCACTCTTCCAGTTTTGGTTCTTCAATCACTTCCTGATGCCAAAAGTGACCCAAAAGGAGAAGAAGCCTATGAGAGGAGCCACAAAGTTCTCTTTCTCCCCCACCCACTCTATAATTTATCTCTCCACGTCGACTTTGTACGTGATAGAGACAATCCTGAATGTAAACAAGAGGAATTGTCATAACTACTGCCATTTACTTATTACATTGATCAACTGAATTTCCAAGATCTCAAGAAGGCATCTACGGAGTGTTTGATAGGGAACAATTTGAATATCTATGTCTAAAAGAAATGAAATGCAGAAGTGCAGAAATGCACATGACAATTCCATAATTCATGAGGCATCAGGAACAAAGCTATCAGGTATATGAATAGGAATGCATCTATTTATTTTCTCCTGCACCATTGTTTTAATAGCGAGACCTGTTTTAAGATACTGTGAATTATCTAGAATGTTGCAGTCAGGTATAAATCAATCAGGTAGATATATCTGTTGAAAAAAGCTATTTATGGACTGTGGACCTGTTTAATTTCTGTCTTAAACTACTGATGATGCAGGACTTGCTCAGAATAATTGACCACGATTGATTGTTTGATAAATCAATTGTTTATGTGCCATCAAATTGATATCAACACTTAGTGCCTACATATATTTTTCCCCCATAGCAATTTGTCCCTTACCTGGTCTTTCAGATCTTATAATGGTGCAACTATGACCATTGTAACCTTGCTGATGGTTGTCCCCTTCTTCTCCTTCCTTTCCAAGCATCAGAGCTTTCTCCAGAGATCTAGGTCTTTGCATACATTCAAAGTAGCATCAGTTGAGCCTGTTCATTCAAGTGAGAAGTCTGGATTGACTTATTTGTTGATACATTTCTTGGTTATCTTGGTCCATGGTATTCTCATGAGTCTTCTCCAATATCAACGTCTGCTCAATAATCCCAGGATCTCTCGACAGTGAGATGAATATCATCTAAATATAATCAATCAATCAATCAATATTCCTGTATTACTTCTTCTAAGTTCAACTTTTGCTTCCTTACGGAATATTACTGCTTGACTTTTGTAAATATAGTCATATCATGACATGTGATTATCTTTTCCAAGGTTTTCATGACTGTTCCACAAGGTTCTAGTCTGCAGCAAATTTCTTGGCTCCAGTGGTGAAATTCAATTATTATTTTTTACTACGGTTCTGTGGACGTGGCTTGGTGGGCACGGTGTGGCTTGGTGGGCGTGGCAGGGGAAGGATACTTCAAAATCTCCATTCCCACCCCACTCTAGGGGAATGATACTGCAAAATTTCCATTCCTTCCCCATTCCTGGGGGAAGGATATTGCAAACTCTTCATTCCCACCCCACTCTGGGGCCAGCCAGAGGTGGTATTTGCCAGTTCTTCGAACTACTCAAAATTTCCACTACCGGTTCTCCAGAACCTATCAGAATTTGCTGGATTTCATCCCTGCTTGGCTCCTTCTTTCCTAACAGTTCATGGCTAATTTTAAATGACAAAAGCTGTGTATCCCTTTAATTAACTTCAGATTCATTTTTTTTTTCAGGTTGCTACAGCACTGAATGGAATGCAACTTGGTTGAGATGTGAATATTCCCAATACAAACGTAATTTGTTTCAACTCAGCCAAAGTGCCAGCCAAAATGATATTCTACATGCCATTCTGTTCTATCAGATGTGTTTCCAAGCTTTTTTAAAAAAAAAAGCAGTTCAAAAACTTCCCAACTTGATAAATCCAGTATAGGATTAATATTTATTAAATTTTATTTATTTATTTATTTATTTGTCAAACACAGCAGTATATATAAGTATAAGCATGAAATAACCACACAAATTGGATACAATCAAAGGGAACATTAGGACAGGAACGGTAGGCATGCTGATGCTCTTATGCACGCCCCTTACAGACCTCTTAGGAATGGGATGAGGTCAACAGTAAATAGTCTTTGGTTAAAGTTTTGGGAATTTTGGGAAAAGATCACAGAGTCTGGTAGTGCATTCCAGGCATTAACAACTCTGTTATTGAAGTCATATTTTCTACAATCAAGATTGGAGCGGTTCACATTAAGCTTAAATCTATTGTTTGCTCATGTATTGTTGCAATTGAAGCTGAAGTAGTCTTTGACAGGAAGGACATTGTAATAGATGATTCTATGAGTTAAACTTAAGTCATGTCGAAGACGGCATAGTTCTAAATTTTCTAAACCCAGGATTTCAAGTCTGGTGGCATAAGGTATTTTGTTGTGATCAGAGGAGTGGAGGACTCTTCTCGTGAAATATTTCTGGACACGCTCAATTGTATTAATGTCCGAAATGAGGTGTGGAAGACCTTTTAACTATCACAATATAAGCTTGCCTTGAATCACCAATGCTAAATGTAGTTTGGAGTGTCACTTCTAAATCCATAAGAGCATTCAAGGTTCAGCAAAACGTTGAGCATAGGTTACACAGATATTAAACACTTAATTTCCAAGGTGTTGGCTCTTTGAAGCAGATGGAAAGTAGGTAGGGCAAGAATTTGGGGTATGCTGGGTACAGAGGCAGGAAAAATTAAGCTAGGTAGGGTTTTTTTGTTTTTTTTTTACAGGGATTGTAACACTGAACCTAGAGTGACAAGAAAAATTGACTGTCTTTATTACTGTTGATTTATACAAGCTGTCAGGCCTGGAAGCCATATTACCTTCAGGATCCAGGCCTGCCACAATCCTGTTGTGACCCAGACCCAAGTAGGTAGCAACAAACTCAGTCCGTGATCAAATAAACTTTATTCGAATTACTTCATTCCCAGCATTGTTCAACTCAAAGTAAAACAAATGCCTCCCAAACACAAATTCTTCAGTTTTCACAAACCTGAGTCCAATTAGACAAACTGCCAAAGGCCCTTTCTAGAAAATGTCCAGGAGCTACAAAAACAAAACATACACAAAGCAGAGGACGAAGCAGAAGACGCAGCTACAACGTTGTTTTCTGACAAAGCTGAAACATCAGTGCTGGTCTGTTTTAAGCCTTCTGGGAGGGGCCAATCATCTCTTGGCCCTACTCCCAAGTTGTCTTCTCTGCTTGAGCTGCTCTTGCCTTCTGGCATCTCTTCTCATGTGTGCATTAGGTTCCTCTGCCTCACTACTGTTCCTCTGCCTCACTACTATCAGTTTCTGGAGGCTCTGGAGTCCGCACCTCACTTCCTGATGGCCCTGGCCTCACCTCAGCCTCATCGCTATCTGACTCCGTTGCCAGCACCGTAGGCTGCTGATGGACCACAACAAATCCTACCCTGGGAAGTTGGGAGGGGGGATTGCATGAGTGAAATAGAATTAGCCATAACAAAAGTTTGCAGAGAAGTTCGAGGCCATGGTGTCCGACCGCTGTGCAGAGAAGAAAATGGAGGTTGTCTTCTGTACATGAAGGAACTGATTGGAGCAGTGGTGGACATGTGGGAGAAGTGGGCAAAGTCTTGAACTTTCTTTTAGGTGAGGGAAACCCAGAAGATCTCAGATCAGGGTTTTCCACAGATGTGCCAATATGACATCTCCAATCAAAGATTGCTTTGGGGACCATAAGCTTCGGAGTTTGATTTCGTTGGTGGTGTTACTTGGAACCCTGACCCGAGCAGCAAAAATTAACAGATGTTTTGCAGCTATCTTCAAAAGATACCCTAGAAGGATTAAAGCCGGCTCACAATGAAAGTTGTTTTCCTTCCCAACAACACCCTGTTCCACTTGTTTCCTTTACATACCCACAGAAATGCACTGTTGGCATCTCTCGTAAAGGAAGACTTTTTTTATTGCATTTTTTTTCTTTGTTTTAAATCTTAAAGACAGTAACTGGGCTTCCTCTTCCGAATACTTCAACTTTACTGTACTTAAACTTAGAACTTCGACAAGACCTAAGTTTAACTCATAGAATCATCTATTGCAATGTCCTTCCTGTTAAAGACTACTTCAGCTTCAATTGCAATAAAAGAAGAGCAACCAATAGATTTAAACTGAACGTTAACCGCTTCAATCTAGATTGCAGAAAATATGACTTCTGTAACAGAGTTATCAGTGCTTGGAACACATTACCTGATTCTGTGGTCTCTTCTCATAATCCCCAAAGCTTTAACCAAAAACTTTCTACTATTGACCTCACCCCATTCCTAAGAGGACCATAAGGGGCGTGCACAAGAGCACAATCGTGCCTAACGTTCCTGTCCTATTGTTTTTTTTCTTATATATATATATATCCTTATACTTCCTTATATTTCCTCATATATATGTTTATATACTACATAATCATTTTGTGTGATGCTTGTGTATATTGTTGTGACAAAAATAAATAAATAAATAAATCCTTCAAAAAAATTGGAATCGGTCCAAGCTATTTAAAACTGCAAACAGAAATAAATTGTCCACCGGGTAGGAAAAACAAATAAATGAATTTTCAATGTCACTTCAACTGATAAGAAGGGAAGGGAATCCCAAGGGGCCTTTTTTCCAAAGGCAGACGGACTGTGTTTTTTCCTTGAAGACATTTCGCTTCTCATCCAAGAAGCTTCTTGGATGAGAAGCAAAACCTCTTTGAGGGAAAAACAAAGCACAGTTGCCTTTTGTAAAAGCACGTTTGAGACACCCATGACCTGGATGACTGCTAATCTCCATAGACAATAGAATGGGGAAAAAACATGGCATTTCATACTTTCTTAGATGGAAAAAAATAAAAATCCAGGTTAATGCATGTATGTCTTTACGTGTGTGTACGTACATACAAAAAAAAAAAAGGCAAAATTAATCTGAAAACTTAGTGAGGTCACAGTAAATGACAAAGATGTCAAAGATGAGTGGTTTTTTTCCCCATGCGCTCAACTAAGTGATATAGAAGAACGATGTGTTGCAGAAATAGATTTACCATTCAGAGGAAGACAAGGGCAACCTTGGACAAGTTTGTGAAGGGTAGAGATATTTCTATGACAACAAAGATAGTGAAATCAATGCTTGTTTTCAGTGATAATACACAAGTGGGAAAGTTGGAGTTTGAGGGGAAAAAATAAAAGAAAGAAGATGGATGCCTTCAAACTGATGGACTTAGAAACAGTTACGGAGTACCATGAGCTGATATATATTATACACACACACACACACACACACACACACACACACACACACACACATGTCTTAGTTATTCGGATATTCTCCCGCGTAAAATTGGAAGTGTCTTGGCGACGTTTCGATGAAGTCTCATTCGTCATCTTCAGGCTGGTGTGTACAGGTTCGTGCTTCTAGGAGCTCCTAGAAGCACAAACCTGTACACACCAGCCTGAAGATGACGAATGAGACTTCATCGAAGTGTCACCAAGACACTTCCAATTTTATGCAGGAGAAAACCTGAATAACCAAAGACATCCCCATATATATATATATATATATTTGTTTTCTGAGGTTTTCGCGGGTGTTTGTATGTAGGTCTTTGGTTATTCGGGTTTTCTCCCGTGTAAAATTGGAAGTTTGCTCCCAGAAACACGAAGCTGAAGCCTGAAGATGACGAATGAGACTTCATCGAAACGTCGCCAAGACACTTCCAATTTTATGCGGGAGAAAACCCGAATAACCAAAGACCTACATATATATATGTGTGTGTGTGTGTGTGTGTGTGTGTGTGTGTGTGATATTATCTATACTGTGTATATATATGCCATATTATCGACCAAATAAAACTGATGATTCCACTGAGACAAGAAACAGAAAGCAGGAACTTACGTTGGGTATGTCATGAGCATGGGTGATGGGATTACAAAATGGATACACCATAGGAAGATCCAAAGGATCAAGCTTGGGACAGGTCATTATGGAGAATATTTGTGGTGCTTGCTGAAAGTCAATACCAATTTAATGGCACATAATCAATCTTTCACATTGAGCTCACAATTTGTAAGCATTTAACCCAGGGGTGTCAAACTCAAGGCCTGTGGGCTGGATCTGGCCAACGGGATGCTTTGATCTGGCCTATGGGCCCCCCCTGGAAACAGTGAAAGACCAGCCCATGATGCTTCTGGTAGCACGTGGCCTTCCTGGGCTCTGTTTTTGACCCTCACAGTCTCCTGCAACCCTTTGCCAGTGAAAACAGAATTCGGCAAGGCCACGTGTGTCCCACCTGGGCTCCGTTTTCACTGACAGAGGGCTGCAGGAGGCTGTCATGGCCGAAAATGGAGCCTCAATGAGTAATGTCAAGCTGGCCACGACACCCCTGACACACAAACATCCCAATGTCAAACACAACCCTGATGTGGCCCTCAATGAAATCGAGTATGATACCCTGACTTAACCAAGCTTGTTACATTTTCAGAGATTATCCAGGATTTCATATGTACATCTCATTTACGGTTGTCATGGGGATAGTTATTATTATAAAACTTTAGAAATAATAACATGTAAAAAAAGAGATTTTGTGTAGAAAAATGGGATCTGTGAATTGATTCAGGCTTAATATACCGAACGGGATTCTCGTTATTTATTTAATTACTCACTTCTTTATGAAAGTTATATTTTTGGTCTGAGCATGGACACTGTAACTATTCAATAAACCATTGCAAAGAAAGGATTAATGTTAATACAAATGTACACATTTGTACTTTTAAAACAAATAAGGAAAGCAGGACGTAATTACCATTATTTACGCTTGGCTAGATTTCTTCTACCATGTGAGGAATAAAATATGTTAGCTAAATAATATCACTGAAAGTAGCACATATTAGAAGAAGAACTTCAGGGAAGAATGAATCAAAAGTTCATCTGGAGTTCTTTAAAACCTGTAAATTGAAATGGAAGCTCAGAAGTTAGAAAAATTAGAACCTAAAGAGACTAAATATGATAGTTTCAATCATTTTTTCTTTTTTTAAAAAAAAGATGGAAATGGTGTTTGCTCACAGGCAGACTAAATACTGGGATTGCCCGTATATAAATGATAATGTATCTATGCATATGTATTTGCCTCACAATCAGGAGGCTGTGAGTTTGATCCTAGGTAGAGGCAGATATTTCTCCCTCTGGGCACACTGAGGATCTGCTGAACAAAACTCCTCATTGCTGACAGGAAGGGCCTCTAGCCAATAAACATTCAGCTCCATTCAGTTGCCCAGACTCCACCCCGCAAGGGATTATGGGGTTGTTAAAAGAGGATGATATCTATGCATAGGTATAAAGATAAAGAAAAGATTTTCCCTGTCCAGTCATGTCCAACTGTAGGAGATGTTGTCTTCTATGTTTGTTAGCTGAGGGAGCCAGCATTGTCTGAAGATGATTCTGTGGTCATATGGCCAGCTTCATGATATGCTGAGCCATGAAATGCTGCTACCGTCCCACTGAAGTGGTACCTATTTATCTATTCACATTTGCATGCTTTCAAACTGCTAGGTGGGCATGAGCTGGGCCAAGTATAAGTTGCTCACCCCATTGTGTGGTGCTGGGATCTCAAACCTGGGCTATCAGCTTTCCAGCTGACAAAAATTAGCATCTTTAACTGCTATGTGTGCTCATACATATGCATATGCATGTGTTTTCATACATATACACTGCATACATTTACATTTACCGTATTTTTTGGAGTATAAGACACACCAGACTATAAGATGCACCCACCTTTTTTGGATGAGGAAAACAAGAAAAAGAAATCTGCCTCTGCCTCCCAGCCATTTTGACTCCTTGCAGCAAACAGCAAATAGCCTGGTTTATTTTCATTTTTGTTTTCAGCATATTTTGATTGGCACAAGAAAAAAGAAATCTGCTCCCAGCAATTTACCTCCTTGCAGCAAGCAGCAGAGGCCTGCACAGCAATAGGCAGTGGCAATTCCTGCAGCCTGAAACAACTGAGAGTCGGGGACAATCAACTTGTGCTAATTAGGCTGTGCTGGAACTGAAATGGGCTGTTTCTTTTTGCTGCTTGCTGCAAGGAGGTAAATTGCTGGGAAGCCGAGGCCAAAGGGTGGGGGTCAGTGGGTGGGTGGGGCTACATTTGGTGTATAAGACGCAGCTAAATTTTCACCCCCTTTTAGGTGGGAAAAAGGTGTGTCTTATACTCCAAAAAATACGGTACGTGCACATGCACACATGAATTCATAAACTTTACATGCCATAAACATCAAAATCAGCTTGGATGCTTTAAGACCAATAAGACTGGTTTGATTCTTTTTTAAAAAAATCTGATATTTTCTGAAGTTAACTGTCCCAATCCATATTTTATAGAAGAAAGACATGACTACATTAGTAAGAAGACCAGATATACTTTTTGTCTTAATCACCAGTCCAACAGAGATTAATACTGATTTCTCTGGGTAAAAGAGAAATTCTAAAAGGTTGAGTTTTGAAATAGAATGGGAACAATAAATACTTGCATAACTTCTAACCCACCAGACAAAACCAGAGGTTTTGACTCCTATAGAGCTAAGGAAAGATCATAACAAGTTGTTTTTATCTGATTGGTGCTTTCTTGATCCCTAGTTAGGAATTTTCAATTTTTTTAAAAAAGGATAGGCAAAAGGCAAATATAATATCGCCTTTAAATCAAGCCCAACCTCACATTCAGGGGTGAAATCCATCAGGTTCTGGAGAACTGGTAGTAGAAATTTCGAGTAGTTCGGAGAATCGGCAAATACCACCTCTGGCTGTCCCCAGTTGTGCAGTGGGAATGGAGATTTTGCAGTATCCTTCCCCCAGGAGTGGGGAGGAAATGGGGATTTTGCAGTATCCTTCCCCTGGAGTTGGGTAGGAATGGGGATTTTGCAGTATCCTTCCCCTAGAGTGGGGCGGGAATGGAGATTTTGCAGTATCCTTCCCCTGGAGTTGGGTGGGAATGGGGATTTTGCAGTATCCTTCCCCTAGAGTGAGGTGGGAATGGAGATTTTGCAGTATTCTTCCCCTGCCAAGCCCACCAAGCCACACCCACCAAGCCACACCATGCCCACCAAACCACGCCCACAGAACTGATAGTAATTTTTTAATTATTATTTCACCACTGGTTTAAAGCTCATTTGCTCAATGACATTTCAACCAATGATGGGAGTGCTGGCTAAATATGCAATTTGGAAGTAAAAAATGGATAATTCTGCTTCCCTCTGTGCCACATTTGACAACAGATTTTTAGTTTAAAATTAGAGCGAAATCTTATTAAAACTGGACCATCAATTATATCTCTCAAATGACACAGAGAAGTACTGTAAAAAAAGGGTATTTGTGTAAACTAAATTTGGCTACCTTTATATTTCTTACCCCAAGTTTAATTATTTTGTTTTATTATTTTTTCTTATCCTTGGTCTGCATTTTGTTTATTTATTTATTTATTTATTTATTTATTTTGTCACAACAATATATGTAGGTATCATACAAAAAGATTATATAGCATATAAACGCATATATGAGTAAATATTAGGAGGTATAAGCATATATATATATAGGAAGAAGAAAAGAAAAACAATAGGACAGGAACGGTAGGCACGTTTGTGCGCTTATGCACGCCCCTTATGGTCCTCTTAGGAATGGGGTGAGGTCAATATGAGAAAGTTTTTGGTTAAAGCTTTTAGGACTATGAGAAGAGACCACAGAGTCAGGTAAAGTATTCCAAACACTGATGATTCTGTTACAGAAGTCATATTTTCTGCAATCTAGATTAAAGCGGTTGACATTAAGTTTAAATCTATTAGTTGCTCTAGTATTATTGCAATTAAAGATGAAATAGTCTTTAACAGGAAGGACATTACAATA